>NC_090780.1:1290000-1347500 GCF_040054535.1 Antennarius striatus | reverse complement strand
TTAGGGTTTAGATAACGGTTATTTTTGGTTTAAATCAGGATTAGGGTTTAGATAACGGTTATTTTTGGTTTAAATCAGGATTAGGGTTTAGTTAACGGTTAGGTTTGGTTTAAATCAGGATTAGGGTTTAGTTAACGGTTAGGTTAGGTTTAAATCAGGATTAGGGTTTTGATAACGGTTAGGTTAGGTTTAAATCAGGATTAGGGTGTAGATAACGGTTAGGTTAGGTTTAAATCAGGATTAGGGTTTAGATAACGGTTAGGTTAGGTTTAAATCAGGATTAGGGTTTAGATAACGGTTAGGTTAGGTTTAAATCAGGATTAGGGTTTAGATAACGGTTAGGTTAGGTTTAAATCAGGATTAGGGTTTAGATAACGGTTAGGTTAGGTTTAAGTCAGGATTAGGGTTTGGATAACAGCTAGGTTAGGTTTTAATCAGGATTAGGGTTCGGATAACGGTTAGGCTTGGTTTAAGTCAGGATTAGGGTTCGGATAATGGTTAGGTTAGGTTTAAATCAGGATTAGGGTTTGAATAACAGTTAGGTTAGGTTTAAATCAGGATTAGGGTTTAGATAACGGTAAGGTTAGGTTTAAGTCAGGATTAGGGTTTAGATAACGGTTAGGTTAGGTTTAAATCAGGATTAGGGTTTCGATAACGGTTAAGTTTGGTTTAAATCAGGATTAGGGTTTGGATAACGGTTAGGTTAGGTTTAAATCAGGATTAGGGTTTAGATAACAGTTAGGTTAGGTTTAAATCAGGATTAGGGTTTAGATAACGGTTAGGTTTGGTTTAAATCAGGATTAGGGTTTGGATAACGGTTAGGTTAGGTTTAAATCAGGATTAGGGTTTAGATAACGGTTAGGTTAGGTTCAAATCAGGATTAGGGTTTAGATAACGGTTAGGTTAGGTTTAAATCAGGATTAGGGTTTAGATAACGGTTAGGTTAGGTTTAAATCAGGATTAGGGTTTTGATAACGGTTAGGCTTGGTTTAAGTCAGCGTTAGGGATTGCATAGCGGTTAGGTTTGGTTTAAGTCAGGGTTAGGGTTTGCATAGCGGTCAGGTTAGGTTTAAATCAGGGTTAGGGTTTAGATAACGGTTAGGTTAGGTTTAAATCAGGATTAGGGTTTAGATAACAGTTAGGTTAGGTTTAAATCAGGATTAGGGTTTAGATAACGGTTAGGTTAGGTTTAAGTCAGGATTAGGGTTTAGATAACGGTTAGGTTAGGTTTAAATCAGGATTAGGGTTTAGATAACGGTTAAGTTTGGTTTAAATCAGGATTAGGGTTTGGATAACGGTTAGGTTAGGTTTAAATCAGGATTACGGTTTAGATAACGGTTAGGTTAGGTTTAAATCAGGATTAGGGTTTAGATAACGGTTAGGTTAGGTTTAAATCAGGATTAGGGTTTAGATAACGGTTAGCTTAGGTTTAAATCAGGATTAGGGTTTAGATAATGGTTAGGTTAGGTTTAACTCAGGATTAGGGTTTGGATAACGGTTAGGTTAGGTTTTAATCAGGATTAGGGTTCGGATAACGGTTAGGCTTGGTTTCAGTCAGGATTAGGGTTCGGATAACGGTTAGGTTAGGTTTAAGACAGGGTTAGGGTTGGATAACGGTTAGGCTTGGTTTAAGTCAGTGTTAGGGTTTGCATAGCGGTTAGGTTTGGTTTAAGTCAAGGTTAAGGTTTGGATAGCGGTCAGGTTAGGTTTAAATCAGGGTTAGGGTTTGCTTAACGGTTGGGTTAGGTTTAACTCAGGATTAGGGTTTAGATAACGGTTAGGTTAGGTTTAAATCAGGATTAGGGTTTAGATAACGGTTATTTTTGGTTTAAATCAGAATTAGGGTTTAGTTAACGGTTAGGTTTGGTTTAAATCAGGATTAGGGTTTAGTTAACGGTTAGGTTTGGTTTAAATCAGGATTAGGGTTTAGATAACGGTTAGGTTAGGTTTAAATCAGGATTAGGGTGTAGATAACGGTTAGGTTAGGTTTAAATCAGGATTAGGGTTTAGATAACGGTTAGGTTAGGTTTAAATCAGGATTAGGGTTTAGATAACGGTTAGGTTAGGTTTAAATCAGGATTAGGGTTTAGATAACGGTTAGGTTAGGTTTAAATCAGGATTAGGGTTTAGATAACGGTTAGGTTAGGTTTAAATCAGGATTAGGGTTTAGATAACGGTTAGGTTAGGTTTAAATCAGGATTAGGGTTTAGATAACGGTTAGGTTAGGTTTAAATCAGGATTAGGGTTTAGATAACGGTTAGGTTAGGTTTAAATCAGGATTAGGGTTTAGATAACGGTTAGGTTAGGTTTAAATCAGGATTAGGGTTTGGATAACGGTTAGGTTAGGTTTTAATCAGGATTAGGGTTCGGATAACGGTTAGGCTTGGTTTAAGTCAGGATTAGGGTTTGGATAACGGTTAGGTTAGGTTTAAATCAGGATTAGGGTTTAGATAACGGTTAGGTTAGGTTTAAATCAGGATTAGGGTTTAGATAACGGTTAGGTTAGGTTTAAATCAGGATTAGGGTTTAGATAACGGTTAGGTTAGGTTTAAATCAGGATTAGGGTTTAGATAACGGTTAAGTTAGGTTTAAATCAGGATTAGGGTTTAGATAACGGTTAGGTTAGGTTTAAATCAGGATTAGGGTTTAGATAACGGTTAGGTTAGGTTTAAATCAGGATTAGGGTTTAGATAACGGTTAGCTTAGGTTTAAATCAGGATTAGGGTTTAGATAACGGTTAGGTTAGGTTTAAATCAGGATTAGGGTTTAGATAACGGTTAGGTTAGGTTTAACTCAGGATTAGGGTTTGGATAACGGTTAGGTTAGGTTTATATCAGGATTAGGGTTTAGATAACGGTTAGGTTAGGTTTAAATCAGGATTAGGGTTTAGATAACGGTTAGGTTAGGTTTAAATCAGGATTAGGGTTTAGATAACGGTTAGGTTTGGTTTAAATCAGGATTAGGGTTTAGATAACAGTTAGGTTAGGTTTAAATCAGGATTAGGGTTTAGATAACGGTTAGGTTAGGTTTAAATCAGGATTAGGGTTTGGATAACGGTTAGGTTTGGTTTAAATCAGGATTAGGGTTTGGATAACAGTTAGGTTAGGTTTAAATCAGGATTAGGGTTTGGATAACGGTTAGGTTAGGTTTAAATCAGGATTAGGGTTTAGATAACGGTTAGGTTAGGTTTAAATCAGGATTAGGGTTTAGATAACGGTTAGGTTTGGTTTAACTCAGGATTAGGGTTTAGATAACGGTTAGGTTAGGTTTAAATCAGGATTAGGGTTTGAATAACAGTTAGGTTAGGTTTAAATCAGGATTAGGGTTTGGATAACGGTTAGGTGAGGTTTAAATCAGGATTAGGGTTTGGATAACGGTTAGGTTAGGTTTAAGACAGGGTTAGGGTTTGGATAACGGTTAGGCTTGGTTTAAGTCAGCGTTAGGGTTTGGATAGCGGTCAGGTTAGGTTTAAATCAGGGTTAGGGTTTGCTTAACGGTTGGGTTAGGTTTAACTCAGGATTAGGGTTTGGATAACGGTTAGGTTAGGTTTAAATCAGGATTAGGGTTTGGGTAATGGTTAGTTTAGGTTTAAATCAGGGTTAGGGTTTGGATAGCGGTCAGGTTAGATTTAAGTCAGGGTTAGGGTTAAGTTAACAGGTTAGTGTAATAAGGTTAGGGTACAGCTGACAGCTAGGGTTATCTGAAAGGTTTGGGCTGGGATTTAGATGAACGAGCCCAAACCCCAACAAATCGCACATGTAACATGTGTGACGTGTCTAACATATTTAATATGTAAAATATAACAGGTATGACATGCAATATGTGTAACACACATAATATGTGTAACATGTGTAACACATGTAATATGTGTAACATGTATAACACTTCTAATATGTCTAACATGTGTTACATGTTTTAACGTATGTAACACGTAATATGCATGTGTAACATGTTATAATCCGTGTAACACATGCAATATGTATAATATGTTTAACATGTGTAATGTATCGTACCATGTTGTAATGTGTGTAACACATGTAATGTGTATATGTTTAACATATGTAATGTGTCGTAACGTGATATAACATGTGTAACACATGGTATATGTATGTTTAAGATACAGTATGTAATGTGTCATAACATGTAATATGTGTAACGTTACATTTTTTAATGTGTAATACATACTGTATTATACTGTAATATGTGTAAACACATGCAATATGTGTAAAATGTTGTAACACGTGTAACACATGTAATATGTGTAACATTTTTCACTAATTTCCCCACTGTGGGACAAATAAAGGTTATCTTATCTTATGTGTAACCCATGTAACATGTGTAACATGTGTAACACATGTAATATGTGTAACTTGTGTAACACACCTTACGTCCAGGACCGTGTAGTCCAACTGTCAAACTGAACTCCTTGGCAGAAGTAAAAACTACTGGCTCCAGTCGACCAATGAGAACCAGAAGCCAACCCACACTAATCTCAGGGCTGCACCCTGTGGTTCGGCCCAGGTTTGGGTCCCAACCCACCCGTCTGTAATCCCTCAGTGTCTGTAATCCCTGGTGGTGTTTACAGAAACTCAAACACACGTTCTATATTCCTATTGGTTACTGGAATTGATTAGGATAGGCCTAACTCACCTACCAAACTGTTCTAACAGCCTACATGTGTATAGCCTGTTTATCGGCTGTAAAAACGACCTTGAAACTGTTCTGTTCTGACCCGGTTTGGTTCTCATGGGTTCATGTCTGATGCTGGAGAACGTTCTGGAGGTAAGACCTGTTGCCTCCCATATGGTCTAGCGGTTAGGATTCCTGGTTTTCACCCAGGTGGCCCGGGTTCGACTCCCGGTATGGGAAGTGCTTATGTCATAGCAACATTATGGCTAGCATTGTTAGCACCTTTATGTGTGGGGTTTGTTTGTCTGAATGGGTTTTACCACCATCATCAGGACAAATCATGAACATCCGGTTGTGTTGTCCAGCAGCGGCGCGGCTCAGGACCAACGCTCCAGATGAGAGCTTCTTCTTCTTCTGGAGGTAAACCACACCGAGTGTTTCCTCTTGGTGTTTGTCCTCACTGCTGACTGTTGAAAACAGTTTCCCCATCCAAAGGTTTTCATGTAAAACGATCATGTGATCGGTGGATGTGACCCTCAGAGTCTGGTCGTCTCTGATGGAATGAAAGAAGCTGTTCATCTGTATCTCACAAGACATGTGTCTTCTTCAACTGACAGGAAACAGGAAATGAGGCGGCTCATCTGCGTGCCTCCAGCAGTCAGAGGGGATTTGCACAGGAAGTACGCAGAGAGAGAGTTTTATGGTGAAACCACTCGTCACAGCGTGGTTCCTGCCGGCTGACGGTCTGCCATGAGGGATGTGGACCAGATCCGGTCCACATTCAGTCGTTTTTAATTCATCATTCAAGGTGCGCAGGAATTTGATCTGTTGTTGTGAGTCAGAAGAGCTCAGAGGTGCCGGGGCAATCTGGAGCAGCGCAAGTACCCAGGATGAGTCAAACTGGCGTCAGCACACCATTTTATACTTGTAAATGTGTTTGTGTCACGTTTGGTCGTTTCACTTATGTACATTTTTTATACTTCCAACATCAAAAATGTATATCTGTTGTAATTTAGTGTAAAATTAATAAAACTGAGAAGAAATAGGAATGACCTGTCACTTTTCATTGGAAATAAGCTTCAATATGCAACGTGTGTGTGGATGTGAACAGACAAGACCGACGCAGATCCACCACAGGCTTTAATAATCACATATGAGTGAGTAATACCAGAGTAATAAACCATCAGGTCCATCAGGTTAGTAGCAGATAAAAGGTTGTTCCACCCGTTTGAGGTTAATCACATACCAACAGAGATACAACACCCAGCAGCTGGGCAGAGATAATGGTGGTATAAAAATACACTGAATAATGAGCCCCTGAAGATAAAACAATAAACATGGATAATATGAATGTCATAATGTGAATTTATGCATTTGAGCATTTAAGAATATATGCTTTCTTTTAAAAACCAGCGGTAAAAATATAAAACTAGTAACTCTGAAGTGGCGTTGTCCAGTTTTTCACAGTTCTTCAACGGGTGGTTAAACGTCTGACTGGTTGCCTCATTTCAGAAGTGGGTCAGAACCAGCAGCCTCAGACGGAAACATCTGGAGAGGCCTGGACGTCCTCCACACTCGTCTGACTAATTCACTCCAAACCACCTCCAGGTCTCACAAGACACCTTGGGTATTCCTGGAAGAGCCTCTAAGGCTGTTTTTTCTGCTCCATGCTTCCCTCGGTTTCGCCTTGCAGGCTGTTACTTGGCTGTGTGACAGTCGCAGTGACTGAGCAGCAGTCTGAGGGCAGGAAGTGGGCTGAGCCAACGCTGACTGTAACGTACGGTAATGTTATTATAGTCTGGCATTTAGCAGCTCTCTCAGGGTCCGAACCCGTGGCCCCGGCTCAGGAGCCCATTTCATACACGACACAGGTTCCAGAACATTCAGCATTTTAAACACTGAAAAGATGTCAACACAAACCACAGCAAACGAACGCAGCAGGAACCAGGAGAACGCATCAGTTTCCAGCCAATCAGCTTTCTGGTTCCAAACAGGTCAAACACATGCAACACGCCACATGTTAAGCTCTGCTCATATGAAATATAAATCATGCTAACATTAGGATTAAAATGAAAACTAAACAAAAGAGAAAGAAGCTCATAAAAATATATAGGATTATGGCTCCATTCTGAAAAAGTAGTTCATTCCCCTTAAATGATCAAAATCTCTCTAATTGTTTTTCTTACTTTGGCATTCATTCATTCATTCATTCATTCATTCATTCATTCATTCATTCATTCATTCATTCATTCATTCGTTCATTCACCACCATCATGTTTCTCCTCTAATAAACTGCCTAATATTAAAAGTACAAGTACAACTCATTTTCCTTGCAATTAATGTTATTTCTCTAATATTTCCTTTGACTTATTTCTCAAAAAATTACAACTTTATTCTCATATATTATAGAATTTTAAAATTCTTGCCTTTTTTGTCTCATAATTCTTTTGTGCAAAATACTAATTCTTTTTTCTTCTTCTTCCTGTTTCTTGTGTTAATCTGGTTTATCGTTAATTTGACCGTTGTGTTTTGGCTATTAAGTTAGTGACTAGAGGTCAGGGGGAGAAGCCCCTGATTGGTCTGGGTTATAAACATTTAAAATGTTCGTGTGTGACGGGGGAAATCAGATAGAACTTACTGACGTCTGATATCAGAAAAAATGAAACAGAAAACGATCGTTGGTAAATGATTATGACACGAGACACGTTAAGGTCAACACTGGTGTCCTCGCAGAGACAATACTGGTCTGAGGACAGTTGAACCAGAAAAAGGTTTGTTTGGACGTCAACCATTCATATGCGAATGGTTGATATGAAAAATAAATGGGCCGTCTCAGAAAAGTCGGTTGAACATCAAATAGAAACCATAACAGGAAGTAGAAGCTGCAGAACCAACGAAATGAGAAGGACGAACAGATGTACCCGTCTCTCCAGGACTAATGGGGACCAGCTGACTTTCTGGGTTGACAGGCCCTGATTGGTTGCATCAAACCCACTGGGTACTGCTGGGTTCTGGAGAGACGGGTACAATTTAACCCTTTAAGAGCAGCTACAGGATGACGCAGCAGCAGGTGGCTGGATAGTTATCGGCGCTGACTCGGTTTTCGTTGCCGTAGACGTAGTAGAGGTGAGAGTCTCCTTTCCACTTATAGTTCACCTTAGTGATGGGGATCAGCTCCACGGTCTGCCTCTGAGGGGGGAAGGTTAAAGGTCACCCACTTACACATTCAAGAAGCACTTTTTTCCTGACGGTGACATTTTTAGATGATCTCATGTCTGACGTCTTGGTTAGCCTAGCTTAGCATAACGTTTGGAAGCAGAGGGAACAACTCAAGTTCTGCCTCTTGAACAATTCAACTTCTGCTGCTTTCATTCTGACAGACCCTTCAACTACTTCTGCTGCAAAAAACACAATTTGACATTTAAAGTTATTTCTAACATCTAGCCTTGGTGTCTGAAACTGATGCTGAACTATTTCAGTGTTAAACACAGAACACGATGATGAAGCGGACGTCCTAGTCGTCTGTGACATCCTGAATGACAGGACCTACCTGCTGCAGGATCCTGGAGTTCTGGGGATACTTGCTCTGGTGCTCTTGGATCAGACGCTCAGAGGCCTCAGATATGGCCGGGTTAGGGAACCCCATTAGAGGGTAAAGCTGAGGGGACACACGAGACCACACCCTGGTGTAAGGACATCTCCACAATCATCAGGAGACACTATTACACTTTAGTGAAAGTGACAAATAAATGATGATGAGTTTGTCCAAACAAAGATGGTGCTGTCCTTGTGTGTGTGTGTGTGTGTGTGTGTGTGTGTGTGTGTGTGTGTGTGTGTGTGTGTGTGTGTGTGTGTGTGTGTGTGTGTGTGTGTTTACCAGGTACTGGCTGTTCTTGAACAACTCCTTGCCAGTTACGGAGCGAAGATCGTCAATCTTGAGACCAGAGTTCTGCTCCACCACAAAGTCCTCCACATGGTTGACCCTAAACGTACAGACAAACAAACAAACATACAAAAAAAACATAATCATGTTTATATTTATGCATATTGAAAATGAAAATAATTTAATCACAGCTGCAAACATTTTCACTATGTTTTCAATCGGCCTCGCTTCACATGATTCTGTAACGGCTAAACTTGGGTGGATGTTGGATCTAAAAGCAACTCTCTGGCAGGCAGAGCCACAGAGATCCTTTATTGCAGTACTCTCACCAGTCAGGGAATTCAGAACAGATGCGAGGCAGACTGAGTCCAGGTAGCTCTGTCCCAGGTACTCTGGGACAGGCAGGGTCAATATGCAGGAGGCAAACACAAAACGCTGGAAAGTCACCATGAGGGGCAGAACTCATCAGGGCGGGAGCGATAGAAATCCCTCGTGAGATTGTTTCCTAGGATTGTACCCCTGGCTTGTATTCAATGGCAGGGGTGGACCAACAAGTATGAAACCTCTTTTTTTTAAGGGTAGGAAACATGAGAGGTTGAAACCTGTGGGTACCCTGGTAGAGCTGGTCAGTGTACTCTGGTCAGATTCCACCCACAGGAGCTCCTGGGTGTTTGGGGGCCATGCAAAGCAGAGCTGTTGGTTCTTCCTCTTGATTTGGTCGTTGGATTGGAGGTGGAAACCTGATGACAGACTGGCTGCGACTCTAACCGCCTTCCAGAACTCCTCTCAGGGGTAGACTGGGGCCCTCGGTCAGAGAATATATCAACTGGGAAGCCATGCAGGTGGAACCTGTGGGACAGATCAAGTTGGGCAGTCTCCTTTGCTGAGGGGAAGCTTTTAAAGTGAATGACAGCATAGTAATGGGATGGAGGTAGGCTGGGGAAGTATGTCCAGTGAGATGTGGGACACAGGCAGGGGCTGATGACCACAAGCAGCTGTGGCGACTACATAAACCACAAGACTTATTCCTCTGTCCAAACGCATTTTCCTCAGGACGGCGCCGGGAACAAGATCAAGAACAATAAACATTAGTTTGCAACAGAGACTGAACTCTACCCTTTACGGAACGTGTTGGACACCCACAAGACAGATTTCATTATTCAAGTTGTTTATGTGTTCCTCTTCCTCTAATAAATTAAACGAACAACTGAAATAGAAAAATAGTTTTCATGTAGATGAATCACAACCTTGCATATTTTTTAATGGAGCTCGCTAACATTTTCCCGGTAAACATCAAAGTTCTGTTGAATCCATACTGAGAAGATTCAAATTGGGACTTTGATATCTGAACATCTTGGAGGAGATCTTACTGACCTGCATAAACGTTCTGGAACATCTGCATCTGTCATAAGTTGCTCAAACATCTTAAAAGTGTTGGGGAGTCATCTCAACACTCGGGGAGCACTGAACCCAACAGCCTCCCCTTAAATATCATTCAGGAACACAACAGCCATTACAATTCAAGGTCTCAAGAACCTCTAAAATCTCTGAGACACCCCCCCCCCCAATGTCTTCAAGCACCATTCCAACAGTCCTTAACCTTCAGGGTCCACATGGAACACTACCTAGGGTCTCTGGGACCAACCGCTGAGGCCCCCTGGAGGAGTTGTAGTGTCAGAACTCACCATTCCACTTTGAGCTTGATGTAGGTCAGAATCTGTCGCTTTCCTTTACAGGTTTCACACTCCTTTGTTCCACGGCCGTCACACTCGGTGCACCTACACACATAAACACACACAGTGACACATGTGACACACGTGGTTAACTGACTACGAGCAGGCGATTGTCTTGAACCACTTTTTAAAACTATCAATCAATAAACTCCTCCATCCCATCTCCAGTGTGCCTAAACCAGAGTTTAAGTCATTTCTTTAAATTCAACTCAATCACTTCAGACTTCATCCTCTCCTTTTGGTTACAGTACATATGGCGTTGTGTAACACAAACAGGAAGTCGCTTCCCTGGAGCACCCAGTCTGATTCAATAGTGAGCCTGTAGTATCCTGTAGTATTTAAAACTGCAATTTGCCCCTGGTAGAGTCTGCCATGGCAAAAAGTTCCACCTTGAAGGGTCAGACGAAGTGCAGATAAAAAGATCCATGATGTGAAGTACCGGCCTGGAAGGATACCAGGGCCCCGCCATGGATCCAGGCCTGGGAACAGGCCCCACCAGTGAGCGCCTAGTGGCTGGGTCTTCACCCATGAGGTCCCTTCAGGTCCAGCCAGACATGGGTTCCAACTACATGTAGTTGGGCCCACGTGGGCAAAGACAGAATAACCTGCAGGGGCGTGAGAGGAACGACCTGCCCAATCTGTTCAGTCGTTGGACTCAGTGTGTCCAAAACTAACACCTCAAGTGTACCTGCCACCAGGACACCCGAGGTCAGAGGTCAAAGATCGACCTATTGTTTTGACACGCTGACTTCAGGACACACAAACATCAGAGTGTTGAATGACATTGAGCTCTTTGACCTCCAGCCCCGCCCATCACCACCTTTCTTTTCCTTTAGCGTCGCAGTGGGAGCACGCCTCATCGTTCCTCGTCCCAGAGCCGTTACACACCCAGCAAGTTTTCTACAGACACACAAACAGGAACAGCTTCAGTGTAAATCCATCAGTGATCATATCTATAATGCATCAGATACATGATGGAACCCCAGTGACCACATGGTGTCTGACCAATGATTGATTGCCTGCATAACAGCCGTCTTACATCGTATCCACTTCCGTGGCACACTTCACATTGTACTGTCCCGGTGGCATGGCAGGTACTGCAGTCCTACACACACACACACACACACACACACACACACACAAACACGTGAACAAATTGCACTCCGTAACACTTTCTTGATGTCAGCAGTGACATGTTTTCATGTGTGTTTTTGGTTATTTTTGCCTGGTCTTGGTTAGGGTTAGGGTTAGGGGGTTAGGGTTAGGGGGTTAGGGTTAGGGGGTTAGGGTTAGGGTTAGGGGGTTAGGGTTAGGGTTAGGGTTAGGGGGTTAGGGTTAGGGGGTTAGGGTTAGGGGGTTAGGGTTAGGGTTAGGGGGTTAGGGTTAGGGTTAGGGTCTGGTCTTCTTAATGCCCACAATTCAGTTGTATTGAATGTTTTTCATGGATGTCATTAATATCAACTACAATGTCTACACATCATTCCAATACATGTTGTTCCTTATTCAGTCATTTTTAACCTCTTTTCTTACTTTATCTTACTGTCCTGTCCCCCAAGGATAAATGAGTTTTTTTCTGATTGTAAGTCTTATTAATAACACACAAACGTCCAGAACACCTGGAGCCTCTAAAGGAACAATACAAAAGCTAATGTTACAACAAGATGGTCTCCGATGGACACCTCTGTGGACCAGCTACCTGGACGGAGGAGGTGTAGGGCACACGGATCTCCTCCGTGTGGTTGGTGAACAGGCTGGGGGTGTGGGCTGGGATCTCCCAGGGCCGGGGAGCAGTCTGGGTGTAGAAGTCAGCCGGTTCGCCTGACGGGCACACGAGAGACACAGTAAACACCTGTAACCGTCTGCTGGAGGTGTCTTCACCATTTCCTCAGGTTATTCAGAGAAAATGCAGACTTAGAAATAAATAAACAACTTGAGTTGAGTCGTGGCACCAAAGAATAATTTAGTCCGACTTTGTTGAAGTTTAAATGCATCCAAGAAGCAGCTGCTGGTGTTCAGTCTTGGTTTTTATGGGTAAGAATACAACTGAGGGTTGTTTCATTTCAATGCTGATGACATTAACACCAAACCTCAAACACTCTCACCACACGTTGAACAAACTCGTCTCCAGGTTAAACTGTAGACAAACGTTCCCGGTTCTGTTCCGAACTTTATTAATGAATTTATTTTAATAATATTTGGTTAATGTGAATCTATTTTAAGCTGACAAACAATTAAATTTCATTTTTTAATAGAGCACAGAAAAAAACGTCATCGTCTCGTCTTCAGCCTCTTCTTTCTCATTGTGGGTCACGGGGGTTGAGACAGATTACAGTGTTTATAGATGTTATTAATGTATAAAAGGCTGTTACCTGGTGATAAAACACAGTTCACTCATTAGACACACACACACACACACACACACACACACACACACACACGCACGCGCCACACACACACACACACACACACACACACACTAACACACTGCACCTTTATGGTTGTGATGACGCCAACTAAGGGAAGCTTTTAATGTCAGAATCAGGTGAACGACTGTGTGTGTGTGTGTGTGTGTGTGTGTGTGTGTGTGTGTGTGTGTGTGTGTGTGTGTGTGTGTGTGTGTGTGTGTGTGTGTGTGTGTGTGTGTGTGTGTGTGTGCACCTTCATGAGGTTTAGAGGCCCACTCAGTTGATCTGGACTCGGTGAACGTCTCCAGTCGGTACTACAGGAAACAAACACACCTCAACAACACATTCGACACCAGCAACACTTGAGTTGACAGGAAGAGAAAAAACCAACAAAGATTTTATTTTGAAAGTCTTCTCATGGACAACATATTTTTTCAGGTCTCTACATATACATAGTGGTCCTCCCTAACCCTACCAAATCCCAGAATCTTGAAAACAAACGCTCTCTTTATCAATAGATATATGGAATTTTTTGCTAGACAGTCTGGGAGAAGTCTTTGATCTGTCCTCTGCCTCCCACATTTCTAATTTCTGCAGTATAAAAATCAGACATTTTATGTCTAGATGTGATGAAAACAATGTCGAAAACTTGACTATTGTACTCCTTATCATCAATTAGTGCTAATAAGTCTATAAAGATCTTCCAGCTGATCCAAAATGCTGCAGCTCAGCTTCCGACTAGAACAAAAAGACCCCGTCTCCAGTTTCAGCGTCTCTGTGTCGGCTTCCAGTGAAATCCAGAATAGAGCTTGAGGATCTCCTGATTACCTAAAAGAGACTTAAACTATCGTCTCTAGAACAACCCACCCGAGGGAAAGGGATCCCTCATCTGTGGTTCGAGGGTCTGAGGGTAGAGAGTGTTACTCTCTTACAGGGGTAGATCGTCATTTGTATATTTGGGCAACATAAATCATATTTGATTGATTGAGTGAGTCTGAACTGTCAAAAGCTAGAGCAACACTACAAAAAGATCTCTTGAGAAAAAAGAAATCTTGAGAAGAAGAATGATCCTTCTTCTGGTGGAGCTTGTCAATGAAAATCAGGCTTCTGATCATGGAATTTAGCTCAACGACAACTGATCCAGAGACGGAACACAGGATGGTCAACCAGAGAAAGTCGGAAAAAGTTGAGGCACCTGTGTATGTCAGAGGTCACCCGCGAGAGAACACGGTGTCGATCTCAGCGAAGCATCATGTGATCAGTCAAGAACAGACAGAAAACACCGATAAATGTCTGGAACGTCAGAGAAAGTCTACTGAGGAGATCTCAGTAGAGATCTCAGCAAAGTGTGTGAATACGTCTCAATCAGGCTGGTAGATCTGAACACTGCAAGTTTTCTACATCCTTCCTCACAAAATAGCTCAAGTTCATGTTTGGGTGATTATGCCAAGAAGTGGTCCTTAAAGAATCATTTAATCCTAAAGACAACCAATTAGAAGTCGTGATTAGATCAGCTGATGGTATCAGCTATATAAGACCAGACTGCAGCACATAAGACAATATCTTATAAGATAATATAAGACGAACACACAAAACGCCCCCACGTGGTCAGAACAGACACGTCATCACGGACTCACCCTGTAGGTGTTGAACGGCTCCATGTTGGTGATGACTCCATCGTCAGCAGGAGCTTTACTGTAGCAGCAATTAGACGACGCATAGCTCTTGAACGCGTCGCGGGCCACGTCCTCTGACAGAGACGGGATGCTGCGACACACAAGTGCAGAGTCACATCATGAGCTAGCCAGGTTAGCAACAGTCACACATACACAGTATCAGAGACTCACATAAGAAGCTCAGCACTCCGAAAAAAGTCACGGTGCAAAATGAATAAATACTGGAAATGTCACAAGCAGCGTGTTAACCGTGTGCAGATAAACATGTACCGGTAATCATAAATGTCTTTTTTGGATCTTTAGTTTTAGCAATCCCTGCTCCTACTAGGAGCCCTAACCTAACCTTAACCCCTAATCCTAATCCTAACCCTAACCAAACGTTAACCCAACTCTAACCTAATCCTAACCCATCTGTGGGACCACCTCTGCTCTTCGGACCCGGCACCCGGAGGCGCTCGTCATCATCACCGGTGACTTTAATCACGTCACCTTGGACTCATCTCTCCCCACAATGGTCCAGTGTGTAGACTGTCCCACACCGAAGAACAGAACCATCGATCTGTTCTACACTAATGCTAAGGAGGCATACACCGCCACCCCCCTCCCTCCACTAGGTAAATCAGACCATAACCTAGTGTACCTACAGCCCACCTACATCCCGCTGGTGAAACGGCTGCCAGCAACAACACGACAGGTCAGGAGGTGGTCCCCGGAAGCAGAGGAGATGCTGAGGGACTGCTTCCAGACCACCGACTGGGATGTTATTGTGGGCTCACATGGGGAGGACATTGAGGGGGCAGCTCAGTGTTTTACAGACTACATGAACTTCTGTGTGGACACCGTGGCCCCTGTCAGGACAATCAGGTGTTACCCCAACAACAAACCATGGGCAACCAAGGAAGTCAAGGCTGTCCTGAACAGGAAGAAGCGGGCGTTCAGGAGCAAGAACGAGGAGGAGATGAGGAAGGCCCAGCAGGAAGTGAGACTCTGCCTGAGGGAGGCCAAGGAGGCGTACGGGAAGAAGCTGGAGAAGCAGCTGGGGCGCAACCAGGTGCGGGAGGTCTGGAATGGGATGAGAACCCTCACTGGACACGGGAAAGGGCGCAGCACTGTGGAGGGGAATATGGAACGAGCGAATGGACTAAACAGCTTTTTCAATCGGTTCAGCTCCCCCACCACCCGGCTCCTCGTCCCAGACCGCTCCACTGATGCGCCCTCCTCCTGTGCTTCCTCTCCTTCCACCCCTGCCACTTCTCCCGAGCCCACTCCAAGAGCTGCGAAGCTCAACGGCCCCACCTCAACCACTGGACTTCCAACCTCGCCACGACTTCCTGTTCCCACCAGGACCGAGACCATCATCACTGCAGACCTGGTGACGACAACGCTGAGGAGGCTCCGTCCCTATAAGGCAGCTGGACCGGATAAGATCTCCCCAAAACTCCTCTGAGCCTGTGCTTTGGAACTAGGGGACCCCCTGCAGCGATTGTTTCAACCCTCCCCAGTCTGCGGCTGGGGAGGGTCCCGTCACTGTGGAAGACCTCCTGCATTGTCCCGGTACCCAAGAAAGGACGCCCTACTGAGCTCAACGACCACCGACCGGTCGCTCTTAGCTCCCACGTAATGAAGACCCTAGAGCGACTGGTCCTGGAGCTCATGCATCCACCGGTGCAGAGTGCTATGGACCCTCTCCAGTTCACCTATAAGGCCGAGGTTGGGGTGGATGACGCTGTGTTGTACCTCCTCCACCGTGTGCTCTCCTACCTGGACACCGGGGGCTGTGCCGTCAGGGTGCTCTTCTTTGACTTTTCGAGCACCTTCAACACCATCCAGCCCCGGCTCCTGCAGGACAAACTGACCTCCATGGCTGTGGACCCCTACCTCGTGAGCTGGATTACGGACTACCTAACGGACAGACCCCAGTACGTCCGTATGGGGGACTGTTTGTCTTCTATGGTGACCAGCAGCACGGGGGCGCCACAGGGGACCGTTCTCTCCCCCATTCTCTTCACCCTCTACACATCGGACTTCAAGCACAACTCGGATACATGCCACATACAGAAGTACTCCGATGACACCCGATAGTGGCATGTATCCTGGAGGGTGATGGGGGGGGGGGGGGTACAGGGCATTGGTGGCTGACTTCGAGGAGTGGTGCCAACAGAACCAGCTCCAGCTCAACGTCTCCAAGACAAAGGAGATGGTGCTGGATTTCCGGCGGGCACCTCCCTTTCCACAGCCAGTGATCATGGAGGGCAGTGAGGTGGAGGTGGTAGGAAACTATCAGTACCTGGGACTGCAGCTAGACAGCAGACTGGACTGGTCACTCAACTCCAACTGTGTGTACAAGAAGGGGCAGAGCAGGATGTACTTCCTGAGGAGGCTGGCCTCCTTCAACATCTGTCCTAAGCTCCTTCTCATGTTCTATCAGTCCGTAGTCTCCAGTGTGCTGTCATACGCCATTGTGTGTTGGGGTGGGGGGGCCAGGAAAAGAGATATGGACCGTCTGAACAGACTCATCCGCAGAGCGGGCTCAGTGGTCGGGCTGAGCCTGGACTCTGTGGGGACAGTTCTGGGGAGCAGGACCATGTCTAAAGTCAGGGCCATCATGAACAACACCAGCCCCCCCCTCACACCACCTTCTCCCAGCAGAGGAGCACCTTCAGCGACAGACTGCTGTCACACAGCGCCTCCACAGAGAGGCTGAGGTCCTCCTTCGTGCCATCAGGGGGTACAATGACTCTCTCAGGAGGAGCGGGGGGGAGGTGGCGAAGTCAGCACGGGGTTGAAAGGATTTAATTTAATTTAATTTAATACTGTTTATATTTTTATTTTTGTAGTATATGTCCTGTTGATGCTACATGTGTCTGTTGGTATCTGTCCTGTGGTCTGTCCTGTTTGGTTTTTGTTTTTTCCTGGTGTTTGGCTGAGCAGTGGATATGTACAATTTCCTCCGGGATTATTCAAGTATCTATCTATCTATCTATCTATCTATCTATCTATCTATCTATCTATCTATCTATCTATCTATCTATCTATCTATCTATATATATATATATATATATATATATATATATATATATACCCTAACTCTAACTAAATCCTAACCCTAACTCTAACCCTACCACCTACACAGTTCCAATTTCACGTTTGTCCACTGCAGAAAGTGGACAAGAGGACAGGTGGTGCGTATATTTGCTAAAAATAACACACTTCTTCACAAGATTGCGTTTTGCAGCCGTGTTACTTATATGTAATTTGTAATCTCTTAATTTGCTAAAGTAAGTTTTGTCGGTGTGGAGAATGAAGGAATAGTCATCAGAAAAAGAGCATCGTGCAAATTTCCTTTTGCATTTTAGAGCAAAACTGTTCCAACCTGATGCGATTGGTTTAATTTGCTTTATTTGTGTTCATGTGACAAACACAGTGAAGCTCAGTCAGATACCTCCACTCCTCCGGCTCAGGGCCAGGCTGGGGTGGGGCCACAGGCTCCAGTGGCATCGGGGGAGGCAGGTAGCCACCTGCAGACAAAAACACAACCTTAGGTCTCTGTACCAACATGAATATTTAGGAACGGTTGTAGGTTAGACTCTCCTCACCTCCTCCTTCCACAGTGCCTTCATACCCGGGCACGTTGCCAAACATGTTGGCTGTAGGGGCATTAAGAGGGGGATACAGCGCTGGAAAACAAGAACAAGTGATTCATAGTGAAAACGTCAGGTAGCTAACAGGGATCGATAAACAATTGATTATTCTTATTATCAGAGATGGCGAGCATTGGGCAGACATGGGCAAACTAGGGCCAGCGTTCTTAAAACATTATCATCAATCCTTTTGACCTTTAATCTGCAATGCCTTTGTTTCCTAACTGATGGCAAACCCAAACACATTGACCTGTGTTGGGGTGTGGGGTACTACCCTCTACCCCACTTTTGCCCTTTGACTTTTACACCTGCTGAAAAAATGGGCGGCCCAAGATCAGAAGAGTGGACATTTGGTGCTGATTGTTTAATAATGAGTGGACAAGGAAATCTTCTGTCACAGGAGGTACTGATGTGGTTTGATGTGAATAGACTTTCAGTGTCATGAACATCAACGAGCTCGTCACAGATCACAGTTCACGAGACAAAACCTGGGATCTATCTTGGGAATCACCACCAGACTTTAATGTGCTGATGCACAAACAACAGTGAACCTCCTGGACCTCAGTTCCTCTAACATATCTGGGAAACAATTTGTACACTGAGCCACACTTCTGTGCTTTTTAAAGACCACATCCTTTCATGTGATTGCTTCCACGTGACCCAAAAGAGCAACAGACAAGGAGGAAAAAAAACCAACTCGACTTTATTAAAGATTGTTAAAGACGTTTCTCCTCTCATCCAAAAGGCTTCTTCAGTTCTGACGGTAGAGTCCAGATCCTGATCCTCCTGTTTGAGGGTCTGACTGAACAGATTTTTTTATTATTATCCAAATCATAAAAATAGCTTCCCATTGTGAAAACACTAATAAAGTATTCAAACAGGCTGACACTTTAAAACCTGTAGATATTATTTAAAAAACATTAGAAATACTATTTCAGGTGAAGAATAAAAGTCGTCCCACCTGAATTCAACAATTTTTTTTCATTAATGCAAGAACTAATGTAATACACTGACGTGTTCACGAGTTTTATTATATAATAAACTTGGTGATAATTTTAAATTGTGTTGATCTCTGTTGGGTTTTAAAAAACATTGAAGGATAAAATAATTAAAGATTACAATGCAAAATTACTGATGTGTGAGATTAATTTGAGTATATTTTTCTTCTTTGTATTCCACAAATTCTGGGGGGTTTTTACACAGATTTTACAGGACAGACAAAAACAGCCTGACCTTTAACCTCTACCTTTTCCAGATTTGGAAAGGTTTCCCACCTCTGGCATACAGAAAGATTAGAGAAGGACAAGAACGAAGATACCAAAATAAATAGAAGAGGGGTAGAGGTAGGAGTAGGGAATGAAAACTTTAGGGGAGGACAGGATGTTGTATGAAGGCAGAAGGAAAGAGGGGAAGATGAGGGATTAATGACATTAAATGAGTCATGAAAACAATACAATAAAAGGAAGTGAGGACGCACAGAAGGAGAAGTGAACAATACTCACAATCACTTAATAATCTGTCCTTCATGTTCTGTTTCAAACGAGCTTACAGTCTTAACACGCTATTAGTGGCTTCATGGCAGGAATTCAACCAGATCATGTGATCCAACTAGAACAATCACATTGGTTGTCATTGTTGCTCCCAGATGGTTTCAGAGCAGCGACCCTCACCAACCAGCAGGATCAAAAGCCGCAGAAGTACTATTACTATTACTATTACTACTACTATTACTACTAGCTCCACTACTACTACTACTACGACTACAACAGTGTTTCTTTTTGTTCATTCATCTTCAGTAGTAGTAGCACCTACAGACCTACACTTAGAGACCAGCCAATTCACCTGAAGTACATGTTTTTGGAGGTGGAAGGAAGCCCTCCTGAGACTCCCGCTCTGTGTGGCGTTTGAATGTTCTCCTGTGTCTGTGTGGGTCTCTCCAGGTTCCCCCCACCTCCAAAAACATGCACTTCAGGTGATCGTTTCCAAATTGCCCGCAGGTCTGACTGTGTGCATGAGTGGTTGTTTGTCTTCCATGTGTACTCCAGACTGCACGGGCGTCATGCTCAACTATTACTACTACTACTACTTTTATTACTACTACTACTGTCAGACTTCCAGGGTTTCTCTCTAGTCTCTCTCGTCTCCTTCTCTTTTTATTCTCATATAACAGATGCCGATCTCTCATCCAAAAACACAGCGGCCACCTGCAGGGGATCAGTTGTCACTACACCACTGAAGCAGTATGATATTGATAGAGGACGTCTGTCAGACTGTCCCAAAGAGGTGCCAGGAAAAGAGTTCTCAATACACGTTATAGTCAGATAATAACAAGTCCAGATTTGGGTACAACAACCAATAAGCTTTTCTCCCTGTGTTGTCCTTCAAATATTCAAAGTCAGATTTTTTTAGGACAGAGTCAAAATTTGTCATCAAAGCTTTGGATATAATTTTAGAAAAATAACAATGAGGCATCAACAATACTCACTGACTACTATTGATTATAGTTACTGATGTATGAACATTTGCTGCGTCCCTTTTCTTTTAAAAATAATTCATTGGCCAGCATGTGATGCGATGTCTTGGTATGTTTTTGTTGTAAATTGATATCACATGAATATTTTCAATTTGATCTCTTTTTTTCCAATGCAGTTTGAACTATAAATGGCTTCAGCTAATCAAAAATAATATCTCCACAGAGAAGCAGTGTTCAGTGGTAAGTTAGTAGTAGTAGTTAAAATTTTGACCTTTCCAAGAAACTGGTCCAACCCTGTCTGAACCCGTTCCTCATATTTGTCCCTGTTTTGTTCCTTTCATTTAGTTTAAAATGCCTCAGGGTTTCTTCTTGAGACGTCCTGGAAACTTTAAGTGGAGAAGGTTTAGTACATTTAACCTGGTGCCATCCCATCAATAAACTATTGGCTATCGCATAAAACGAAAACTTTAATGTTTTAAACTGCTAAATCATCAGGACGACTTAAATGATTAAAGGACCTTCGTGTCACAGTCACACCTCACCTGGGTGGATTGTTTAAATAAGGATTTAAATATATTTCAACACATACGGATGAATATTATTTCAAGATAAATCATTATATGAACAATCGTAATCAGTTTAATTCTGTACAAAGTGTGATAGCAAATGGCGGTTGCGTTGTTTTATTTTTTTTCTTGGTTCCCGCCCTAACAGAAATCACAAACAGCTGCTTTTCCACCCCCCCAATCCGACTCAAACTCACGCTTAAAAGTCAAAGACATAACTTTAAAGTTTTAAGTTGCATTAAAAATCGTATAAATCATGTTTTATTTATGCGTTTTTAAATTTTTTTGCAGAAGTGAATTTCTGCCTGTCACCCTGAGGCCAACATCAGCTGACCGGCGCAGTGTTCAGCCTGGTGACCCGTGTAGGGTGTTGCCCGCGGTGTGTTGTGGCTCCTACCTGCGCTGCTCATCCTCTCTTTATCCGTGTTACCAAGTGGACCGTGGACCAGCTGTCGGGTCTTCTCGCACCTCCGTTACACGCTGCCGCAAAAAAACAGGCATAAACCAGTGCGCATCCGGTCACGACTTCAAAATAAAACGTTTAATGCGCGTTACCGACCACCCAGAAATAGATCTAAATAATGCAATTATTTAAAAAAAAAAAAAATTACAACCGTTTAAATGTTGAGAAATATATTATTTAGGTATATCCTAAATTAATAAAATAGGCCTGCGTTGGTATAAGATATATTAAAGCAATACACAAAGTGAAAACACAATCAACCAACAACCCAAGATGAACACAAACAGCAAATAGATCCAGATAGTTGCAGCAATTTTTAACACAGATAACAATCAAATCTATAAGAGTTGCTTTGACATACTGATTTCTATTTGTCATTATTTTATATTTTATATATATATTGAATATATTATTTTACATGTTAGTATTATTATATTATAAATACATATAAATATCTATAAATAATAAATACATTCTTATATATATATATATATATATATATATATATATATATATATATATATATATATATATATATATTTCTGTTTTACCGATATTATGACTGTTCCTTTCAACATACCTGTATATTGCTCTAATAGAATCAAAATGGATACCGTGTTGCTGTATGCTTTTATTTTGAAGGATCGGGGCGTCACCGTGACGCTCTTTCCGGTAACTTGAATATTTTACTGGAGGAATGTGTGCCACGCCCCACCAGGACTGGATTACTGAAATGATCGCATGTTGGGGGGGTCCGCGGCCCGGGGACAGAATGTCACCGACACCCAGGATCGTGGGTTTTCTTGTGTTTCAGCCTCTCGTCCTCTACTCTGGTGTGGGGTCAACTTTTCAAACTGCGTGACACTCCAGTTCGTCACGGGGGGGGGGGGGGGGCTGTGGGACGGGTACGTGTTCGGTCCTGACAGTAAATAGTTGTCAGGTCAACAGGAAGCAGCTGTTCTCTGGTGCCAGCAGCTGGTGTCACCCCCCCCCCCCCCCCGGCCAGCCCCGCGCCCCCCCCCGCGGGTCTCCCGCGTGGACGCGCACGAACGCGTCCTTCAAGCGGGTTGAACGTGTGGGCCCGAAGATCAATAAGCAGAGCTGATCAGGAATTCATGATTCGATTAGTTTTCCTTTTGGAGTTAAAGTCCAGTCGTTCCTCCTCTCACACGGACAACACGGATGTGACGTCATCCATACGTCCAGTGATTGTGTATTGTTAATATGTATATCATACGTTATGTATGTTAATGTGTATGTACAGTATTGTGTGTGTGAACAGCCCTCCCCTCTGCTGCCACAATCACGCAAATTTCCCCACTATCGGACTAATAAAGGTCCATCCATCATCCATCCATCCATCATCCATCCATCATCCATCCATCATCCATCCATCATCCATCCATCATCCATCCGTCATCCATCCATCATCCATCCATCATCCATCCATCATCCATCCATCATCCATCCATCATCCATCCATCATCCATCCATCATCCATCCATCATCCATCCATCATCCATCCATCCTAGAGCTTTGCTTGATGAACATGATGAAAATGCAAAATGTCGTCCATCCATCTTCTTGACAGTCTGAAACCTGTCAGGAAGATGGATGGATGTGGATAGACTAGACTACACAACTAGACTAGACTACACAGCTAGGCTAGACTACACAGCTAGGCTAGACTACACAACTAAAGTAAACTACATAAATAGACTAGACTACACAACTAGACTAGACTACACAGCTAGGCTAGACTACACAACTAAAGTAAACTACATAAATAGACTAGACTACACAACTAGACTAAACTACATAACTAGACTAGACTACACAACTAAAGTAAACTACATAACTAGACTGCAATACACAACTAGAGTAGGCCACACAACTAGACTACATAAATAGACTAAACTAAATCAATAAACCAGACTACACAACTGGATTAGATTACACAACTAGACTAGACTACCCAAGTAGACTAGACAATATAAATAGACTAGGCTACACAGCTAGATTAGACTACACAAATAGAGTAAAGTACACAGACTAGACTATACTACTAGCCTAGACTACATAGCTAGAAGAGACTACGTAAATGGACTAGACTACAAAACTAGAGTAGGCAAATGCAAAACTCAACTAAACGAGGAAAAGCACAAAGACTACAAAAGTCCACGAAGGAGTTATAATTATCCGTCAATAAAATACGAGTTATTCATTCCTGCATAGCTATCGTAGGTGGATTGGGTTTGAGTGTCAGACGTGTTGGGTCAGGTCTGTTTCTGGTGGCCCACAAATGCCCAGAAGGCATTTGCCTCATCCAACAGGCGCTTCCCACAGGGAGGCTGTTGCGTAAATATGTAGAAGAACTTAGTAAATACTCGTCTAGTTGATGGTGGCGGGTGAAGTAGTGACATAGTTGATAGCTGAATGGTTAACATAGAGGCCTTGGGTTTTAAAGGTCATGTGTCTGGGTGGGTTCTCTGGCTTCCTCCCACCTCCAGACATGTGCTTCAGGTTAATTGGCCGGTCCCAAATTCCCGTATGAGTGTGTGCGTACGTGTTTGTCTGTCTGTGTGGCTCTGAGGTGCACTGGCGTTTTCAAGTTTTCAAGGTCCGTTGGGTAGTATAGACATAGCTTTTAGAGTATCGATGCATGTTTACCTAATGAGCTGTATTTCATTTCATGTCACCCCTACGCCTTTGACGACCTTTTGCACCCCACCTACATAATTCCTAACAGGAAGGCCTTGGAGAATATGGTGGAAGACGAGCACAAGGCCACAAAGGAGAAGGCCTTCGCTCTGGTGAGCAAGGCCTCTGCTGACATGTGGACACCCACGAACATGGACGGCGACTTGAGGCTGGTTGGAGCAGATGATATACTTGCAGTCCACCACCAGATGTCACTGTTACATGTGGTTTCAAAGCCCTGAAACTGTTTCATTTTCCAGCACAATCAGATTAACCCTGTGGAAGCTTCGGGAGGCTTCAGCTGCCCGACCCTAGTTATTTTCATTCACTTTATTAAAGACAAAGTGTTTAGTTTAAACATTGTTGATTTAACCAACCTCATCATTGCTTAACATACATGCAGTACTTACGTCCTGTTCTTATCTGACCCTCTAAAAGAATCACACCCAACTCCGGGGCTCCTTTTATTGGGGGGGGCGAGGGAAATTGGAGCATAGCACTATGGCAGGGGTGGTTGAATTGTTTTTGAACTTGTACTCTGTTAATATAAAGTTTGGTGTTGATGACATTAATGAGAATACTTACCATACTTGTATATGGGATTATGTACTATGGGGTTTTTAAGTGTTTTCCTTGAACTATAGATGAGGTTCAGTAATGTTCCTTTACTAGGACAGTTGGTGTGGACCAACAATGGAAAAGCCCTGTCCTAGGATGTTTGGGCGAGTCTTGTCTCAGACAGTGAAGAGGAAGAATGTGCTTCTGAGAGCATCTTTTTTTAAACTTGTGAGTAAAAAAATAAAAAGGGAATCATTGCGGTATTTGGTTGTTCTTTTTTTTTTTACACCTAGCCCTCATCTAAAGAACTCATTCACATGTGGTGGTAGCAGAAGGATGGGCCCTGTCTGGGCTCCACCATGCCATCAGTCTGCGGGTGGTGGGGTGTCTAAGATGTGATAAACCTCTTTCAAAAGCGTAGACGTTAGATTACTTCGTTGGTCTGTAACCACCTCCCACAGAATTCCTACCCTTGAGAAAAGCTAAAAAGAATGTATGAAAGCCATCTGAACAAAAGGATTGGTAGTACTGCACCTCACAAACATCCTGGTTGTCGTGTCTTGACTCTGTACTCCTCTCCCAGATCAACATCAAGATCAGAATGTGGATCAAACTGTGCCAAGTGGTGGAACATCACAAGTTTTCAACGTCTGGGTATTTTAATTAACATTTACTTTCATTTCCAAATCAGAATTGGAATCACATGACTTTGAGTTTTATTGAAAATACTTGAACTTCTTCAGATCATACTTAAAGCTGCGTCGCTGCAAAGCTGCAGAATTACCTGTTTTCTGTCAACGTCTTCTTTGATGACACCTCCGACCCATCAGGGGGCGCCACTGTCCCAGACATACATCCATAGGAGGAGAGACTTTGTACATTGAGGTTGGTTTGGGGGTGTGTGTGTGTGTGTGTGTGTGTGTGTGTGTGTGTGTGTGTGTGTGTGTGTGTGTGTGTGTGTGTGTGTGTGTGTGTGTGTTCTGAAGACAGAACAGGCAGAGGAACCTGCAGTTTAACTAAACACCGGTCATCTGCTTTGTGTCTGTTCGTAAATCAAACATGAGAGGCGGACATGTTTAAACGTCCCATAGAATGATGTCGGTGACGTAACGTTCACACACACACACACACACACACACACACACACACACACACACACACACACACACACACACACACACACACACCTGGTGTGAGTCTGTTTCTACACAACCCAGTGTTACTGAGTAGAGGGATGAGTTATAAACCTGACAGAAACTTTCTGTCTTTCTTTTGTTTTCATGGAACTTACTGGGAGACAGTGTTTGGAAGTGAGAGGAGGGTGTGACATGTATGTGCTATTTTGGTTCCATTTTTCACTTTGCATTTGCATGTTTATTTAATTTAAGGTGGTTTAATATCAGTATGGGGAGAGTTCATAAACGTTTAAATTACCGTAAAATTACTAGAGTGCACCTCTGGGTGCGACGCCACCCGGAGGTGCCTCACTCTCCCAGTCAGCTGGGATAGGCTCCAGCACCCCACGACCTGGGACAGCGGAAGAAGCGGGTCTAGACAATGGATGGACTGATTGACATTGAACGTTCTCTTTAGCAAGGCACCTCCCCTCCCTCTCACTTCTTCTTTGGCCTGCAAATCCATTTCTAAAACACATTCTGATTGGACAGCACCTGCTCTTCGTGGTCTGGGAAAATCTGACAGGAAGTCGTCCGCCCCTGAGCTCTAGGAGGACGGTTCTCATGCTCCTGCCAAACAACAGAGACTTACAGGACATCAGAAATTGGCGGTTGGTGTCCTTCTTCTGCACAGACTATAGACTCCTCTCAAGGTCTCGGCCAACAGGCTAAGAAAAGTGATGGAGCAGGTTGTTCATGTGGACCAGACTTACTGTGTACCTGGCAGGCTAATCACAGATAACATACATGTAATTCTGAATGTTTTGTAACTCTCAAGATCATTTGACAAAGGACTTGGTATCATTTCAATAGATCAAGAAAAGGCTTCTGACTGAGTTGAACACATGTACTCGTGTCAAACGCCTGAAAGTTTCAGTTTCAGCTCTAACTGTTTTGCCAAGATTCAAACCATTGAGAAAAAGAACCCGTTAGGAGAACAAGAGATCATTAAATGGAATGTTTCATGTAGTGTTAGACTGTTAGACTGGGCCGGAATGTCCCCTGAATGTCTCTTATGGACCGTTTCCTGTCCTTTCACAGATCATCACCTACATCAAGCCAAAGCTGTTGGTGTTTTATGGTCACTGTTGGACATAAAATAACGGAGGAAAAGCAAGATTCTCGATTATTTTGTCCAGAGACTAGATTTTCATTTATTTCAATAATTCCTACCAGATCCAGGAAGAAGCCAAACCCACAGCTTTGAACCTTTGGTCGTCCTCCACTGAGAGGATGTTTACACATCACTGTGTGTGTGTGTGTGTGTGTGTGTGTGTGTGTGTGTGTGTGTGTGTGTGTGTGTGTGTGTGTGTGTGTGTGTGTCATCCGGGTTGAACAAAGTCATGCATTTTTTCCATTACCCCGAACAAATCAATGTGAAACAAGCCTGTTCCATCCAGTGCCCCTATTCCACCACAGCGTGGGCGTGTCACAAAATGTGTGATCAATAAGCTGATGGGATATCTGATCTGGAAAACTGGGACATCTATGTGCCAGATGTGGTATCCAGATAAGTTGTGCTGATTTGAAGCAGGTTGTGGTTATTTCACAGCTTCATGTTGGTTCACTTCTAAAAATAAAGGGTCAGGGACTTTTTGAGAGTTTTCCCCTCGCGGCACCAGCAAGTTCACGACTGTAGCTGTGAAAACACGCTGGATGGAATGCTGTGAAGTGTATACATTCACGTCTCTCTCTGGATGATCACAACCTTCAACACAGTTCCATTTTCAGACCGAGCCTGTAGATTTGTTTTAGTATACACAGATTAAGACTTAATCCGTCAGGTTTACAGCTGTAGAATGCTTTCTGTTAGTACTAATTAGCAACAATAAGCATGCTAACATGCTATAAGAATGTTGAACATGGTCAACATTGAACAAGCATGTCAGCATGGTCACTGCCAACATTAGTACGCTGGTTTTAACAACTGTAGCTCCAGGCATCAAAGTCCCCAAAACACCGTCCGTCTCTATACGAGCCTGTTTTCTGTCAACCCTACAGAGGTGTAAGCACACAACACTGTTATGATCACTGCTCAGTAAACCCTTCTCCACTGTGGTCAACAGTCCACAGGTCGCCGTGGCAACAGTAAACACGCACGAGGCCTGGGGTTTGACATGGTGGGTGTTAACGTGAATTGGAGCACAAGAGTTTGGATCGCTGCAGAAATAACAACTAAATAAAAGACAAAGATGAATTTTATTAACCATTTATCACAGTAAAATAAACAAATGAAGCAACTCTTCAAAATATTTTTTTCTGAAAAAATGGAAAATATGCAAGAAAAAAAATGAAGGAAATTCTGTAAAAGTATATACGGTGATAAAAGACAAGTCACCCTTAAGAGGCCTGTTGTTAGAGGTACTGTCTGTGCATGTGTAGCTGTAGCATGTTGTCACGCACAATCAGAACAAGCACACGTAGTTCAGTCACAAATGAAATGAAAGGGTGAAATTCAGGAGAAAATGTTTGTGTATGAAGTTTGAGAGACTGTTTCTTTAAAGGTTTCCGAACAGCGTTGAACTTAAAGCAGAAGAAACCTCAGGAGAACAGTAAACGGAATGGAAACTACCACACACACACACACACACACACACACACACACACACACACACGCACACACACACACACACACACACACACACACACACGCACACACCCAACCTTAAACCCCTCAGTGATGAGTTTGTCGTCAGTCTGTTGATCTATATTTAGTCCATCCGGAGGAGATTGCCCCCCAACAGTCAACGGGTTGTCCACAGTGGCTTCTCCCCACGTGCTGTAGATGTTCGCTCATGCTGCTCTTCCTGTTTGGGCTTGAGAACCCCAGCAGACACCATCATCAGTCACGTCACAAGAGGAGACCTGTGACCCCACCCACCCAGTCCCACCTGACGCCGCTGGTGGACTCCAGTCCTCAGAGGACGGCCAGATTGTGGCAGCTCTTGGAACGCGCCTTGACCGCCATTCGCTGGTTGTTGCGTGCGATCAGTCGGTCCAGGAGGCGCCGAGCCTTCTGGCTGAGGCTCTCCTTGCGTTTGTAAATGGAGCGTCGGTGCTTGATGGCGTCACCGTTGTCCCGGCGGAGGCGGATCTGTCGGACCACGCCCTCAAACAGCTCGTCCACGTTGTGCTGCAGAGAGGCGGAGGTCTCGATGAACTTACAGTCAAACATCACTGCACACGCTCGGCCTTCTGGGAAAGAAGCAGAGCAAATTATTCTGATGACGGGAGGCAATATAAATGTGTGTACGGGTAAACCTGGGATGTGGTTTACCGAGCTGAAATTGCACATGTATCCCATGTGACCTTTGACCCTCACCTTCAACAGCAACTTCTCGACAACGGACCAGATCACTTTTGTTGCCCACGAGGATGATGGGAATGTTTTCCTCCTGGTGGGCGCGCCGCAGCGTGATGCGGAGCTCAGAGGCGGAGTCAAAGCTGGAGCGGTCGGTGACGGAGTAAACGATGATGTAGGCGCTCCCTATTTTCAGACAGTCCTGAGAGAAGCGCTCCTCCTCCTCCTGACGTGTACACAGAAGCACACGGGACGCGTCACGTCACGCAAACATCGCATTCTTGTACAGGAAGAGTTTCAAACGTGTTACTCCCCGCCGACCTGGAGGGGGCACACCTCTGTTTTCTGAATATTATTAATAAAATAATTACTAGTATTATTCTACACCAAAAATAGTAGCTCAGTCTGGCTGTGTAGATGTTTTTGTGTAATAATGAAAAGCTTATCTGACATTTTTTGCAAATCATAACGTATTCTATTCTCTGTTTTCTAAATAATAGATTTTAACTTCAGCAAATGAAAGAAATGAATGTTGAAACACATTCATGAATATTAATAGCAGTACATTAACCCCTCGCGTATTCGCGCTTTTAAGATGCACGGCTTCACCTCATCGCGGATTTTTAGTAGTTGGTCATGTGATACCGTACACGCATTCTATTGGCTGACAGCATCCGGATGTGCGCTGTATTAAAGAAACACTTAGCAGCACTTTAAACACTATCAGAGACTGTCTAAAGAGCTGTTAAAGGTAATACAGACAGGAGGTGGTGTAATATCAGTATGGGGAGGGTTCAGAAACATTTAAATTATACGTAAATAATAAAATAAATAGTTTGTCGATATATCGCAGAATTTCGTTGTTTGCGTCGATCCCAGAACACATGCAGTTTACCAGACTGTTGTGCTCCCAGGTATCCATGACGATGAGTTTGGTTTTCTCCCCGTCAACGGTCAGTGTCTGCTCGTATGCGTCCGCTGGAAGACACAGAAGGTCAAACCATCAACAAGCAGACGGACATCGTTCACGTGCTGTTGTCAAACCGTAAAAAAGGTAATAATTAATAAATTCTATTTATTATTATTATTCTGAGCCGGATTTTGATAAAAACAAGCGTGAGCTCAGTCACTTTAACAACACAAAACATGGAGGTTTCTGTACTTGTGAGGTGAAATCTGTGCAAATGAATGTGTGAGTAATGCTAGAAATGAGTAGATATACTGTAGGTAAACTTTGGGTTACGTTGTTAATAACATGACAAACTATTACATTTTATTTATTAATATAATGCAGAGAAAAGCGCCTTCTCGTCTCCAGCTGATTTTTCCTCATTTTGGGTCACGGGGGTTGATATGAGCTAATAATAGGATGTTAGACATTTTATTCTAATTTATTGTACAGTAACATGATCTTGTGTGTTTAAAAGGTTTACTAATAATTTTATGATTCCAATATTTGTAATATACAGATGAAAAGTGGAGAAAAATGACGTAAATTTGATTATTATTTGTATTTGCCATGAAAACCAACATATAATCAAGAACGACTTAACTACGAATGCCGTTAGCGAGGTTTACCTGTGAACCATTAACAATGTATTATAAATGTTGACGGACATTTTTATACAGTATGAGGAAAAAACTTTTTTAGATAATAGCACTAAATTGCCAAATATGAATTAACCTACGCAGATCTGTAATCCTAACAGCGTTGGAAACTACATCTAGTGTTGTGACTGATTTTCGCCAATTTGCTTAGAATGTGGGCAGCATGGTGGGGCACTGGGTAGGACTGTTGCCTTGGTCTTGGTTTGATTCCATCTTTTTGAAGAAGGATTATCATTGATTTGGACCCCTGGTGGACATTCTGGGTGCTGCAGATCTGCGTATTGTTTCTGTGCTTCCAGACCTGATCAGTGAAGTGGCTTCACATTGAATTGGAACAATGTTCGCAGCTCTCCAGCTGCATATCAGTTTTCATATAGTATGAAAAAATGTTGTTTAAGTTGAAAATACTAATGTATAGCACGTATTGTTTAATTTGCAATGTGATAATCTGGTTGCATTTGAATGTACTTGCAGAAAGTTATTATTTTCTGACCATGCTTACCAAGTATTGTCATTTTTTATATGTTCTAATCCATTTAGAATAGAATCAATAGATGTATTATTGCTTAGTGTGTACTATAAGGGTGTTCTATATGACTGCAATATTAGTTGACAGTAAAGCAAATGTTAGCGTGTATTCCCAAACGTTACTTAGCAGACGTTCTCTTCCTGCAGATATACGGTCTTCTTGTCTGGCTTGCTAGTCAACCCTGATAGTGTTGCTGGAGATTTGGGACAGAAGGGTGGCCGGATCAAGACCAGCATGGACCAAAGTCTGTGAACTGGTAGCAGTTCATCTACTGACTACTGCCCTTGAGCAAGGCACCCAATCCCCAAAACCGGTACTGGTACAGGTCTTTATGTGTCTTCAACTTAACTGTCTGCTTGCAATAAAAAGCTGACTGATAAACTAGCTGACTACTGTGGAAATAATGCAGCATAAAACATAACCTGCTGTAAAGAAAGAAACCAAGAGAGCCTGGAATGTGTTCAACCAATCAAATGCATTTAATTTCCTTTGAATTTGTTCAAACTAAAAACGTAAAATCTGAATATTTAAACTGATGGGACAAGAAAACATAACTTCCCACCTGCAGGTTGTTCATCTTTCTCCGTAATCCCAGCAAAGATTCCTGCTAGGCTGGTTTTCCCGACCCCTTGGTCGCCTAGCAACACAACTCTGTAAACAGAGTCTGAGTCACTCTGTGCATCGTCCTCGGAGTCTGAGCTCCACTGAGCGTGGTAGTGCAGCGACCTGTCTCCCAGGTGGTAGGACGCTGACTGTGTTAACGGGGGGTGGCTGTGCTGGGGGCGGGGCCTCTCTGGGTCGGGCCATGTGACGCCGGTGAGCCGAGGATCTGGAGTCCAGGACGGGTGCTGGTGGAGGTTGACGGGAGGAACAGGTGTGCTGCATCGGCGCCGCAGGGCCTCCTTCTCTCTCTGGGCGTTGAGGGTCATGTTATCGGTGCGACAGCATCAGGACAGAGGAGATCTGAGGTACGTGGAGGAAATACTGAGGTTTAAGGAGGAGGCCCGCTGGACTTCGTCCCAAACATAGTAAACAGATACCAGTTAGTATCCACTGCCCCACACTCCCAACAGTTTAATGTCGTCATTTCGTCTTCAGCTCATCTCTGCGCTTCTTAAAGCCAATAATGGAATAACGGCTGATAACATAATAAATTTGTCCTTTTCGAAATATAATAGGCAAATAAAGTAATAAAAGGAACCTCCTTGCTGTGCGGCGACAGCGCTACCCCCTGCACACGATTGGTTTGAGCTAAATGTTTCTAAAACTATTGTGGCTGATGGAGGAGAACATGGATTTGGTCTCAGATGAATTTAAACTCAAGGTGAGTTCTTTTTAGGAAAGCAAGGTACGATCAGCAGAGATTGACCAACCCGTACCCTAAACCAGCTGGCTTGTCTCAGATGTTGGTTTACAACCTCCAGTCCAGTGCTTATCAGTGGTATCACTGGTGTTCACAGTGTTGGCACGCTTGAGTTGTCTTACCACGGCAGCGGGGCGACACAAAGCCACCGCGGGGCATTTTCAGACCGCAGTGCTTTTGAGAACATAGACTTTTAAAACTTCTTACAATCACCTCTTCTTTTTGAGTTTTGATCTTCGTACCCTACTCTTAATGTGAGCTCACTGATTTTAAATGCTTGACTTTTGTTTCCTGTTTGAACGGTAATTATACAAACTACTGCCACCTGCTGGTCGGAGTGCTCATCAGGCAAACAGTCCTGAATTATCTGAGGCCATTTGGGTCCAGCCTGTCTTTAATGTCAATGAATGAAGCCCGGCTGTTCTCTGCTGATTCTGTACAATATCCGGGTAGAAAATGTACGTTTTTAATGATTATCAGTCCCACATGTTCTGTAGCTGACCGATTATACCTTTGATCACATATTTTCTAATCATTCTGCTCCGCTCTTACAATGAACAATATCGGCTGAGAAATGGAAACCCTCAAACGTTTCATTATCTCACGTGAAACTGAATACTTAGCAGTTGAATCCCAGGTTGATTCCTGGCTATTAGAGGCTAAAGAAGCCTTCCAGTAAGAACCAGTATGTACAGACACACAAATAAACATCCTGCAATAAATAATTCAAATATGTAAAGGTTGGAAATGTTACAGAGCTGTCTTTGTCCTGTCTGTCCAGTCTCTTGTTAACGTCCCGCTGATTACCTGAAAATCCTCCATAACCCACTTTGTTTTTCTAGTAATTATCTTTCACAGCAGAAATATCAGACAATCAGAAAGTCAAAGGTCACACGTGTGTCATGAAAAGTGTGTACTAGAATATGTCTGATGGTGAAGTAGTCTAACACAATAAAATATTCCATCTTCTGTTCTCAACTTCTTCCATGTCATCAGTGGATAAAAAAAAAATCACATCATCTGTATGTAAATACAAAAAGTGTCAGGGACGTGTCATGAATGACTGATCTGATCCTCACATACATGTACGTAACGTGTTCAAAAACACCTTTGTTCTAAATAGTGGCAGAAAAATCCCTAGAAATAAAGTCAGCATCAGAAAGCAGCAGATAGAAACCTACCGTCCCGTCTCCATCCGGTCGGCAGCAGGACTGGAGCGAACCCTGTCCCTGTGTGTAACTGAACCCCGGCGCCACGGCAACCTGCCTGGAAAGAAAAGTTTCACAGCCGCGTTAAAAATTCAGCAGTGGAATCAGTGTGTGTGTGTGTGTGTGTGTGTGTGTGTGTGTGTGTGTGTGTGTGTGTGTGTGTGTGTGTGTGTGTGTGTGTGTCAGAGTGACGAGAGGAGAAACAGATAACTGAGGAGGGAGTTTGTGTGTGTGTGTGTGTGTGTGTGTGTGTGTGTGTGTGTGTGTGTGTGTGTGTGTGTGTGTGTGTGTGTGTGTGTGTGTGTGTGTGTGTGTGTGTGTGTGTGTGTGTGTGTGTGTGTGTGTCCGGGGGGAGGGATTAGGGTTAGGGTTGAGGGGTTTTCACATTGAATGTGGACTTCTGCTTCTATTTTTCCGATTATTTATTTATCATGGAATTATTTGACATCCACTGATGTTCATGCTTTAGTTCCACACACACCAGCACCAAAGTACAGAGGTGACCCCAGGAGGTCATTACCTGGAGCTGAAGACACGGATCTATTAGGATTGGCTGCCATAAGTGTGTGTATTCAGGTTTGGTGTGAACACATTGAAACTGTGACATAAAAAAAAATCTATTTCATATGAATAAATGTTGGACAGTCTCATGTTTTTAAGTCATTGATGACACGTGTGTCTCTGGTGAATATTTATTTTGAGATTTTTTTATGACTTAATATGGAAACTATTTCCTGATTGCTTGTGTCGCGTTGCCATTGGCAGAGGTAAGTGTGCTCTGAGGACCTTCGTAAATGACATTCCTGTTTCACTCTACTGCTTCAAATATAAACCAGTCAACAATGTCATTCCATTTCTGAAGTTTCATTATATCTGATTCTTAATGCTTCTTTAATGCTTCATGGTTTCTAAAATTTACACGCCACATAGAAAGAGTTTAAAGAGTAAAACTCAAAGCAGCAAACGCTTCGATTTGATCCACTGCATCGGTTTAAAAATCAGAAGTTCCCTCCTCTTCCCCTTTATATCCAATCAGTCACATGCTCAGGAGCCAATCACCTGTCATCAAGCCCTGATTGGACCCAACAGCTTCAATGACAACATTTTGGCGTTAGAAAGACTTTCATTGATGGCAGCCCTCGGTACCACAGACACAACCTCCCTGATGCAGTTCAGCATCATCTGCAAAAAATAAGTCTATTCTTCCTCCTTGGCCTACTTTATAAATAGATGCTGTTAAATGACGTGTGTGATGTCTGCAAACCTGATGTTAAAGATATGCTATAAAAGAAAACAAACAAACAAACAAACAAACAAACAAGTTCTCAGTCCAGTTTTTCAGCATCTTCTTGAACAGCCGAGCTGAACGGACCCAGTCCCCGTCCAGCCATGAGGGACCAGAGCTCCATGTGTGTCTGGTTGGACTGATAGTGATGTCTGCTGCCCCCACATGGCCACGAGAGGAAGTGTAACACTACACGTCCATCTATCCACCCGTCCGTCCGTCCATTCGGTTGGGCTCTCTGACCAATGTCTTGGAGAGCAGGACATTGTTCCAGGGCCATCTTGGGATGAATAGAGACACTGAATACCACATGAACCCCTCTGTACATTCATATTCTCCTACAATCCAATTAGTTTTTCTCGTTATTCTGATAATTTCTCATATTCTGATGTTTTGTCCGTGTACTTCTGGTACAGGTAACTGTACAAAAAGGAATTATCCCCTTGGGGATCAGCAACATATTTTGATTCTGTTCCTGTACTTCAGTCTCCAAGGCTTCCTCTGGTCCGTCCCACACCGACACCTCATACGTGTTGTAGCCGGTTACGCCACCTGTCCCAGCTGTCAGATCTTGAGGCCCCCGTGGAGGGGCCCCTACACCATCTCTGCTCCCAGAGTCTTTCATTTTGGCCTCAGTCACGAGTCTCTTCACACTGGATCTCTTCTCTTGAGTCTCATCATGACTCACACTGAAGCTTCGATCTGGTTCAGGGTTCAGGTTCGTTTCCGGTGTCATGACTTACTGCCACCAGCAGAAGGCGCCTTTGAGCCATAAACTACACAGACATGTGGACATTGAACTTTCTAATGACACAGCAGGTCACCTCTGCTATCTGAACTACTGCACTCAGGTGTGGGGAAACACACATAAAAGTGTTTCTTACTCCAGGAAAAAGCCGTAAGAATTCTCCACAATGCCCATTATACAGCACACACACTTACGTTGCATGACCTCGTAAGTTAAAAGATTGCTCAGAACTTTTTTTTTTTCTCGGATGTTGTTGATGTTGCACATGAGATGAAGGTGTGAAGTCTGTTGAAGTCTGTTGTAATTGTAATTGTTCCTGTGTAATCCATTTCACACATCCAAAAGTAATAGAATATACGGCTTCTACTGTATATTCTGTTATTACTTTTGGGATGCATAAATGTCATGTTGGGATGCACAAATTTTTTTCTGAAGCGCATTTCATTTTTCAATATGGTATAATATGAGGTTTTTATCTTGTCTGTTTGTTGAGAAGTCCAGTTGAGAGCCCCCGGGTCAGGAGACGATGACTTTATTTATTAACAGGGAATGAACTCGGCTCATGAAGAAAGACTTCAACACAACACACAGAACAGACGCGAGACGTTCGTCATCCTGTTTTAATGAGATTAATGCGGATCAGAAATCAGTGGATTTCTTTACAAAATAAACCCCCATGAACACTGTACAAGAGGAAATATTGTCTTACATGACGAACCATAAAAACTTCATCTTTATATTAATATATACGATTAATAAAATACCATAAATTAATGCATGAACATATACCCTGATACAGAATTATTAGAACCATGTTGATATAAAAAAAAATTACCATTAAAAATCACTGCAGGATAACGATAGAAAACAGGACAACAGTCAGATCTGGACCAATCAGATCTGTGTTGGCTTTAGTTCCTAGACAGCATTATTGGCGTTGTTATTGATCTCCATCTTGCCGATCAGCTCAGTGATCAGCTGCTGCACCGTCTGAGAGCGGAGCCGCCCGACCTCCAGGACACCCTCGTGGTTCACCGAGTCCAGGTCGTCGTAGGACTTCACCACCTGCCAAAGGTCAGGGGTCATCTGTCATCTGACTGTCCATCCAATCATCCACCCACCCATCTATCCTTCTATACATGTATTGATCGGCGTACTTACCTTGTTGGTGATCAGAGATAGTCCGAACACCTTCAGACCACAGTGTGTTGCCACGACGACCTCAGGAGCCGTACTCATACCTGTTAACACATTAGGGGTCAGAACATTACAGCTGATACTAGTACTGTCACACTCTTACATGATTAACAATAGAGAGTTTACAGATGTGGAGGGGAGGAGCGACACAACATGATCTGAAATACACAACATGACACCCAACCTCACAGGTGTAGCGTAGAGAAACAAGGTAGACTGTCTTGCCCGAGGACACAACGACAAATGACTAGGGGAGCGGGATTCGAACCATCAATCCTACGATCATCGGACAATCTGCTCTACCACTGAGCCACTGCCGCCCCAATCGTTTAATTATTATGTTATAATATTTAGATCACATCTTATCATATTCCATAATGCTCTCAAAGTTAGCATTTTTGTACATACAGGTAAACTTTGGCGTAAGTCGTTTACATCAATTATTATTGAAAATACATTCTTAAGTCAAGTTCAAGTTTGGCCTGGAGATTAGTTAATTCAGCTAATGTCATTTTTCGACTCACGTCGAGTCTCATGGAACCAGTTAATGACGTAAGGCGAGGTTTACACATAATCCATCATCTCTCGATGATGATATCGATGCTCTGGATACTGGAAACTTCCACTTCCTCAGTGGACAGACCCCCTTTGTTGTGATCACCAGTAGGTTTGTGAGACCAGGTGTGGACCTGCCTAATTTCTGCGTCTTACCAACAGCGTCCACTCCCAGTCGGTGCAACATCTTGGCCTCTGCAATGCTCTCAAAGGTGGGTCCGCCCACCATGGCGTACACGCCCTCCTGCATGAGGTTGGCCACACCTTGCTGCTTGGCGATCTCTATCGCCATCCGAGACAGACCTTTGTCATAGCAACCGGACATAGCTGGGAAACGAGGTCCAAATCTGTAAACAACAAACAATAAATAACATCGTCCACAACAGACACAGGGTTGGTTGACACCAAAGTCCATGAAGTTCTCCTCCTGGTAGGAGGTAGATCCCTCAACACAAACTACCTCTACCAGTCAACGCCACTGGTTCCAGTCGCAAGTGAGTTGGCGCAGTTCAAAGTCCAACGTGGTCACCAAGAGCAACGGGTTAAATACAAACAACCAATAAACAAAATCCACCATCAATAACTAGGAAACAAACAATGTGTCTCCGGGTGTGCGTTTCTGCTTACTTGTCATCATTGGGTCCACTCAGCGGGTTCAGACCAACCAGTCCAGGGAAGTTGATGTGGTCCTTGATGATCATGATGTCACCTGGCTGGAGGCCGTCAGCCAATGACCCGGCAGCATTCGTCACGATCAAAGTCTCCACCCCCAACAGCTTGAAGACACGGACTGGAAACGTTGTCTGACGGACAGACAGACAGACGGACAGACAGACAGACAGACAGACAGACAGACAGACAGACAGACAGACAGACAGACAGACAGACAGACAGACAGACAGACAGGTTGATTAACAGCTGAGACGTTGCTTGTTCTTCAGGTGGGCTATGAAAGGCTCAGGTGTTATTTTGTCCTCAGTGCTGCCTTCCAGGCAGAACTCCCTCTCTCCTGTTTGAACATGGGGATTGTTTTGGTGTGTCTGAGCTTAAGGAGGATTCTGTAGAGCACAGACTCTGGGTATTAATGACATTCCACACAGCACTAAGAAGAGAGCAGTCAGGTATTCTGAGCGTGACCGTCACCCTGAGTGATCCAGAGGAGCAACAACGGTGGCATTCAGCAGTCTGCTAAAAGGCTGCATGTGACCGAATTCATGCATGACCTAAGCTGTCCTAAGCTATGTGTGTGTGTGTGTGTGTGTGTGTGTGTGTGTGTGTGTGTGTGTGTGTGTGTGTGTGTGTGTGTGTGTGTGTGTTTGTGTGTGTGTGTGTACCTTGCACAGTGAATGACCTTCATACATGTGGAAGCGACCCTGCATGCACACACACGTCTTCCCTTTCAACTCCCCGAACACCAGCCGACCTGCATGACCTTGAACTAGAAGAAGAGTCAGAACCAAAACGAGTCAAACTGATTCAGTCATCTTCTTCAGAACAGAGGTCAGAAATACAAATTTAGACTCTACATGACTCAAGTACACAAGGTCAACATGTCAAGGACTTGAGGAATCCTGATCGTCTCTGTAGATGTAGGCGGCGCCGCCTCTTCAACACGTCTACTTTGTGTGAACATCTGATCTGATCGTCTACACGTATGTCAGGATCAGGATTCACACGTTCACGAGACGTTGGAGACGTCGTTGTGAAAACAGCAGGTTTTCACGACAGAATGACCCTGTGTCATGACACGGAGACCTCATCTCCTAATCAGGGTCAAGTACAACAGACGCTGGCAAATCTACACACACACACACACACACACACACACACACACACACACACACACACACACACACACACACACACACACACACACACACACACACACACACACACACACACACATAATAATAAAAATAAAAATGTGCAATGATGCCTGTGATGTTCACGTGGACTCTGTCTGTAACGGTACCTGTGTGTCTGTAACGGTACCTGTGTCTGTAACGGTACCTGTGTCTGTAACGGTACCTGTGTCTGTAACGGTACCTGTGTGTCTGTAACGGTACCTGTGTGTCTGTAACGGTACCTGTGTCTGTAACGGTACCTGTGTGTCTGTAACGGTACCTGTGTGTCTGTAACGGTACCTGTGTCTGTAACGGTACCTGTGTGTCTGTAACGGTACCTGTGTGTCTGTAACGGTACCTGTGTCTGTAACGGTACCTGTGTCTGTAACGGTACCTGTGCTCTGAGGGAATCCTGGGATGTCAGAGTAGTGAAAGGAGTCCTGACACTTCAGGGTGTCAGCCAGCATGCCGAGTCCAGACCCACAAATGATGGCTACCTGTGGGCGGTGCTTTGTATGAGACTTCAACCAATCAGCTGTCTTTCTGTATTCATCATGACTGCAGAAGAAAGAAGGGAAGAAGTGGGGAATTACTTTAATTTAAATTAAAGTCAGAAGAATTAATTTTTATATGTGAATTCACTCTGAACAGTTAAGGATGCTTCCGCCAAAACATCATTGGTGACATCATCGACATCAACGGCGAGGCCCACTGCTACACTGTGTCACCGTAGTAGTAGTGATAGTACTGCTATTACCACTATAATAATAATAATAATAATAATAATAATAATAATAATGATAATGACGATAATAATAATGATAATAATAATAATAATAATAATAAAATAATAATAATAATAACGATAATAATAATAATAATAATAATAACGATAATGATAATAATAATATAATAATAATAATAATGATAACGATAATGATAATATAATAATAATAATAATAATAATAATGATAATGATAATAATAATAATAATAATAATAATAATAATAATAATAATAATAATAATAATAATAATAATAATAATAATAATAATAATAATAATAATAATAATGTAGTCTCTATCTTATAGCACCTTTAAAAATCAGACTGAACAATGGCAGGAAACTCAGATGACTCCTGTTCGTAAAACCAAACATTCATCAAAAGCTGGATTAAAAATATTTGGATATTTGATTTAAATTAAAAACCAAAAAAGCAAAAGTTTGTTTTGTTCAGGTTTTATAGTCAGAAGTGTGTCTAGAGCAGAAAACTGTCACGTCCAGTCCTGAATGTTGTGACAGCAGCAGTTTGGATCACAGCGACTCATCGTCTGAGGACTCCAATGCGTTTGGTTCTCGCTGATGATCAGAGTTTTCAGTCTGAAAGTATTTCCAGGAACTCCTGGGATGAAGTGGTTCCAGTATTTTTATATATTATGACACCAGCCTGTGAAACCGGCTGTGAACCAACAACATGGTGAAACACACACTGTTCTAAACACACAACAGACTCTCTTACCTGATTTGTTCCTTGCTGTGCATGATGGATGGATTCCAACCGACGGTGATGCTGAACGTGAAGACTGGTGTGAATCTGTGACTGAGTGTGTGTGTGTGTGTGTGTGTGTGTGTGTGAGTGTGAGTGTGAGTGTGTGTGGGTCTATGTGATGAAGGGCAGTCAGCTTGATGATCGCTCTACATATTTACTGGTCACATGCTCCTGATTGGCCAACAACTCATCCATTTATCAGCAGCAGCCAATGGGACGACAGCATTGTAGGACTGTGAGTGTGCATGCTGGTGAGTATCTTTTGGAATCCTTTGTGTAACCATGACGACAGCACCACTTTTGATGTGTATGTGGAATGTAGCTGGATTGTCACGTGTTCTAATTGTTATTGTGTGATTATTCTACTCTCTGCTCAAAGACGTCTCACACACACACACACACACACACACACACACACACACACACACACACACACACACACACACACACACACACACACACACACACACAGCTTTCTTTCTATTCTTCTGTATTTATATTTATTCTATGCAGACGATCCTCTACTCTTCATGTAACGTTTTGCTTAATAAGTGTTTAAATTGAAAAATGTTTAATATGGGGTGGGGCGGCACGGTGGTGCAGTGGGTGACTTTGGGCATGGACTTGTCACCTTCGGTAAGGATGGTCGGGTCCATCCTTACCCTCTGACCTTTGGGTGGTCGGGTCCACCCTTACCCTCTGACCTTTGGGTGGTCGGGTCCACCCTTACCCTCTGATCTTTGGGTGGTCGGGTCCATCCTTACCCTCTGACCTTTGGGTGGTCGGGTCCATCCTTACCCTCTGACCTTTGGGTGTTCGGGTCCACCCTTACCCTCTGACCTTTGGGTGGTCGGGTCCAGCCGTACCCTCTGACCTTTGGGTGGTCGGGTCCACCATTACCCTTTGACCTTTGGGTGGTCGGGTCCACCCTTACCCTCTGACCTTTGGGTGGTCGGGTCCACCCTTACCCTCTGACCTTTGGGAGGTCGGGTCCAGCCGTACCCTCTGACCTTTGGGTGGTCGGGTCCACCCTTACCCTCTGACCTTTGGGTGGTTGGGTCCACCCTTACCCTCTGACCTTTGGGTGGTCGGGTCCAGCCGTACCCTCTGACCTGGGCTCAGCCAATCAGAGCTGCCTAATGAGCAGCACCTCGTCAGTCAGTCTTCTCCTAATGAGAACTCCAAAAGGTCCCATGACCACCCACACATTTCCCATGTCTCCTTGGCGCTCTGATCAGCTGCTGCTGCTGAGGCTCATGTGCAACCACTGAGCAGAGGTGGACCAGAACCAGAACCTGACCTGACCTGTGCATCCATCTGACCCCTCCAGCCAGCACAGCATATCACACCCCCACCCAAAGACAGCCTACGTTAACGTCTGCCAATGCTCACCACGAAGGTGTTGCTGTAATGAAATCTGTCAGACGTCAAAACCAAGACCCGAAAAAAGAAGAAAGACCCGAAACGGAAACTCAGAAGTCACATGTAGGACGACAACACATGACACCGATAACGCTCTCTGGTGTCTGAAAATAAAACCAACGCACTCTCATTCATTAGTTAGTCTCATGTTTTAGTCTGAATGACCGCTGTGGCTGTGTGTGTGTGTGTGTGTGTGTGTGTGTGTGTGTGTGTGTGTGTGTGTGTGTGTGTGTGTGTGTGTGTGTGTGTGTTTGACCGTTAACAGAAGCCATGTGGAAGCTAGTAAGCAGGTTAATGAGAAGAGCAGCGCTGGTTGTTAGAGGCATGTCTGCGTCTGTCAGTATAAATGTTGTATTTCACGACATCACACACGTCCAGCTATGAACGAATGCTTCTAGTTAGCGGCTCAGCTAACAAACGCAACAGAACACGTTACACACGGGACCGTCTGCTGAGACGTCCTCCCAGCTACGCTACCACCACGCTGTCACGCAACAGTTAGCTTTCAATGGACAATGGAATGGTTATTTACCTGTTTAACTGAAACAACTTTAATGACAAAGGCACACACACACACACACACACACACACACACATGCACACACACACACACACACAGACACACGCACACACGCACACACACACACACACACACACACACACACACACACACACACACACACACACACACACACACACACACACACAGGTTGAATTTTTTTTGACATTTTTCACAGGTCATTTGAACCAGGTGTTGGTCTGAAAAAGAAACCTTGAAATGGACCTTTAAACCACACGTGTCAAACTCAAGGCCCGGGGGCCAAATGTGCCCTCCATGTCATTTAATGTGGCCCGCGAGAACATAAAAAATTCAGAGTGTCTAAAAATAAATAGGTAATAAATGTGTTTTGACGAAAACTACATTTCCCACAATGCAGTAGTTCAGCCCATTTTAACTCTGACTAAACGTAGTGAACAAAGTTAACGTCCTAACTTGTGTCTGATGTTATTTTTCTTTATTGATTGATAGTTTGATCCTTGATTGATGGAGTTCTGTGGGTTTAATAACCTGACAAATGAAAAGGATTTATGTTAGAACAGAGAAACAAACAAACATGTTTTTTCTGTCTAACTGTAATGTTTGGAACTAGAATCAGTCAGAAATTCAGTTATTTAACATTAAGGAGTAGTTACATTTAGTTACATTACACTGAGTTACATTTAGTTACATTTATTAGTTACATTAAGGAGTAGTTACATTTAGTTACATTACACTGAGTAACATTTAGTTACATTTATTAGTTACATTAAGGAAGAGTTACATTTAGTTACATTACACTGAGTTACATTTAGTTACATTTATTAGTTACATTAAGGAGTAGTTACATTTAGTTACATTACACTGAGTTACATTTAGTTACATTTATTAGTTACATTAAGGAGTAGTTACATTTAGTTACATTACACTGAGTTACATTTAGTTACATTATTAGTTACATCTGGCCCTTTGAGGACAGCCGTGATGCTGATGTGGCCCCCAGCGAGGATGAGTTTGACCCCCTGGTCTAAACCATATGGAGAGTTGAACCTTCACTTTGTCATCACTAACATAGATACAGACAAAGTCTGTCAATATTTGTGATTGATCAGAAAGGACATGGACATGTTTGACGGACATGTTTAGTTTTTACTATTTCTACATGGAATCAATGACTTTTTGACCAAAACCCAGTTATTATAGGCTGTTCTTGGTCAGTAGCTAAACTCTGATGTAGGAAGTATTTTTCTATCACGTTCATTCTAAATAAAATATGTTCTAGATCTTCAGTAATCTCCATCAGAAATCTAATCAGCAGTGTGTTGTAGTTTGAGTGTCATCTGTTGTGGGTCCAGCTGATCAAGCTGTGTGTTTAATGCCCGACTGACGGCCCAACATTATCGCATTCCTTAGCCTCAGCTAAAATGTGAGACACGCTGTCAAGTCCATTTAAACGTCATTCAGATGTTTGGCATTCTTGGTTGTATGTCAGCGACGAGAAGCCGAGTCTTGCTCTTTGTCATAAGGTTAGCGAGGCCACAGTATATCAAGACATCATGTGTACAGTAATAACATTAGGGAATAGTAGTAATAGGAAATATTGCGGGTCACGTTCTCCAAATTCTCATTCGTGGTATTACAGCTGTGTTCTATGAGGACCTGAGGGGTTAACGAATGACTAGCGCCATCCCATAGTAATCAGAGAAGTTTTCAGAAATAAATATCTCTCTCGACCTGAAAAAATCTTTATAACAGTGGTTTCTTTCTTTGGGAGCACGGTGGTGCAGTGTCACCTCACAGCCAGAGGGTTGTGGGTTCAAGTCCTTCTGTGTAGACTTTATGTTCTCCCCGTGTCTGTGTGGGTTCTCCCTGGGTTCTCCCTGGGATCTCTCTGGTTTCTCCCTGGTTTCTCTCTGGTTTCTCTCTGGTTTCTCCCTGGGTTCTCCCTGGTTTCTCCCTGGGTTCTCCCTGGGTTCTCTCTGGTTTCTCTCTGGTTTCTCTCTGGTTTCTCCCTGGGTTCTCCCTGGGTTCTCTCTGGTTTCTCTCTGGGTTCTCCCTGGGTTCTCCCTGGTTTCTCTCTGGTTTCTCTCTGGTTTCTCTCTGGTTTCTCTCTGGTTTCTCCCTGGGTTCTCCCTGGGTTCTCTCTGGTTTCTCTCTGGGTTCTCCCTGGGTTCTCCCTGGTTTCTCTCTGGTTTCTCTCTGGTTTCTCCCTGGGTTCTCCCTGGGTTCTCTCTGGTTTCTCTCTGGGTTCTCCCTGGGTTCTCTCTGGTTTCTCTCTGGTTTCTCTCTGGGTTCTCTCTGGTTTCTCTCTGGGTTCTCCCTGGGTTCTCTCTGGTTTCTCTCTGGGTTCTCTCTGGTTTCTCTCTGGTTTCTCTCTGGGTTCTCCAGTTTGCTCCAACCACCAAAAACATGCAGCTGAGGTGAATTGTTCAATCCAATCCAAATGTGTGTGTGTGAATGTGAATGGTTGTTTGTCTCTTGTGTGGTCCTGCGATATGCTGACGTCACGTCCAGGGTGTACCCCACCTCTTACTCGTAACCTGCTAGGATAGGCCTTAGCAACATGGAAGACTTGCACAAATGAAGCATGATGGTAAAAAAAAAAGGTTCTGTGTAAAAAAAAATTTTGACTAAATGTTGGCTGTGTGTTTTAGAAGGTAGGTAGGTAGGTAGGTAGGTAGGTAGGTAGGTAGGTAGGTAGGTAGGTAGGTAGGTAGGTAGGTGTGACGTAGGTTTTTTCTTTTTCTCTCAGAGTATTGAATTATCAGGAATAACTGACCTACATTTGACTGATAGTGTTCCTTCATAGTGGACCAGCTAGCCCTCTGTGGAAACAGTTTGGACTGATGTAGATTCAACACCTGTAGCATTATTATAATTATAATTATAATTATATTATAATAATTATTATATAATTATTATTATTATATAATTATAATAATAATAATAATTATAATAATTATTATTACTATGCAGTGACAGAGTTTTCTTACAGGTAGTCTATTGTCTACATCGCTGCTCTAACTTTCAACCTGACCTGTGTTGCATTCAGTCTCCATGTTAATGAACGTGTCAATGAACAGAAATGCATTGTGGGTTCGTTTCCTGCTCAGAAGTTCAGAGATGTGGAGAAAAGAAGGAGGAAACGCTGAAGATGACGCCAACAGGAAAAGACCAAAAGACCACAGGACGTCTGTAAGAGTATTCATGCATTTACAGACTGACGTTTTTAAAACATGAAATGGCTCTCAACTCTACTGTTGAAATACCTGTTTGACATGAGTTTGAACAGGTGAGGCACACACACCACGCTCATCCGGGATAACCCAGAAAATATTTTGGATCAGATTACAGCACTCAAACAATTGCGATGTGTTTGGTTCTCATACATCAGTAAGTTTTAGTTCCAACAAATGGTTAAATGATCAGTTTGGTCCTTGGGGTACAATAATTGCTCATGCTGTTATTCCTGTTGTAATTGTGCTTGTGTGTTACATGTATGCAAATCTTTATTTACAGATGGAAAACTGGGATAATGGGAGGAGAAAAAACAATGGACATCAAAATACCATTTTCAGCCAGAGACTGAAAACAATGGCATGATACAAGATTTTAGTTTTACTGTGTTGTACCATTTGTTTGTTATGTTTTTGAAAGTATGCAGTTGCACTTAAAACTCTGTAAAACTGTGGAACAGGATTAGACTCTCAAAGCCGGTGTTAGCACTTGGTGTCAAAAAGGAGGAATGAGCTGAAATAATAGTTTCTAGAGATCTCTGTGGTTAAGGGTTTGACAAACAGCCTGGTTTGTGGGGTTATTCAGAGGGTACGTATATGGGGCAATTCACTGAACCTGGGGTAATCAGAAGGCCAAGTCAGAAGATGGTCATGAGTGGTGAATTCATCACAGGGTGTTGATGGTGGATGGGCTGGGTGCCATTAATTCTACATCTATTGTTTGCTTGACCTGAATGGTATGAAGCTGACATTGCTCCTATTGATTTCAATCTGCCTCCTGGTCACGATGGAGTTCTACTGGCATTCGATTGTGCACCATTAAGTTCTCCTACAGACGCTTTGCAGTGGTGCATGGGTTTTGTGTTGGTGTGGGCTCTCCTCCAGACACCTGCCACGTGTCCTCACTTACTTCTTGACATCCATGACCATCTATGGCGAATACAGTTGGGTCATTACAACGTCCACTGTGTGGTCAACCTCCATGTGAACAATATGGTCCCGCAGGTTACTCAGAACAGTGTCATGGTACAAGGTGGGAGGTGGTCTGTGTCTACGCTCAATTTGAGAGATGACATGTTTTATATACTGGTCAGCTCTTTGTTTATTTAGGACCTCTGCCTAAGTTAGATTAGCAACGGCTGGAAGACCTTCAAACTAGTGTTGTTTTATCTAACCTTTGACCAGACATTCACCCAGAGTGACATTATCAGTACTACTTTAAAGTTATGGCTGGCACTATAGGACAGCCGTAACCACAAGACATGTCAGGGTTCAGCAGACCAGAAGTCTTCAGTCCTCAGACACCTGGAGCAGACCAGAATCAATCAATCAATCAATCAATCAATCAATCAATCAAATTTTATTGATAGAGCGCTTAATCTTGGCAACAGACATTTCAAAGCGCTTTTACAGACACCTGGAACAGACCAGAACTCTCTGGTCCTCAGACACCTGGAACAGACCAGAACTCTCTGGTCCTCAGACACCTGGAACAGACCAGAACGCTCTGGTCCTCAGACACCTGGAACAGACCAGAACGCTCTGGTCCTCAGACATTTTCGGTGAATCCAGAAACAGCACAAGACAAAGATGTCAGATTTCAGCCAATCACAGTTTATTGAACAGACAGAATGAAATGAAACATAAACTCTGTAGTGGGTTAATTCACTGGACTCAGATCTACCTAAGAGGAAGTCTAATCATTGAAGAACCGAGTCTAAACTGACTGGTCTCTCAGGACATTCCGTGTTAAACACAAATAAGGACAATTTGCAGTAAAAATGTGTTTTATGTTGTTAAGTTTGTCTCCCTCTGGTGGCTGGAGGTTCCAGCCTGAAGTTCACAGCTGCTGCAACAACAGGACGTTAGTTTGTGTCGCTGTGATTTGACTGAAGCCTTGACAAGTGGAGCAGTATTACTTATTAACATAGTGTGTGTGTGTGTGTGTGTGTGTGTGTGTGTGTGTGTGTGTGTGTGTGTGTGTGTGTGTGTGTGTGTGTGTGTGTGTGTGTGTGTGTGTGTGTGTGTGTGTGTGTGTGGTGACTTATTGGTGATTGTGTATCTGTTGCATCATGCAGACATTCTTTGCAGATCGCACACACACCCACCCACACACACACACACACACACACACACACACACCCACCCACCCACACACACACACACACACACACACACACACACACACACACACACACACACACACACACACACACACACACACACACACACACACACACACACACACACACACAGATGATTTATAAATGTAACTTTTTAAATATTCTTTAATATAACTCTCTTTAAACGAACACAACAGGTCACTTAGTAGTTTTATTAGAACTGAACAAATTCATGGATAGTCAACAGACAGAGAGACAGACAGACAGACAGACAGACAGAGGGACCCTCCCCTAGTGGCACCAGAATACTGGATGACCTGGTTCTGGGTTTTCCTGACTGTCCCTCAGTCCTTGTGGACTCTGACCCCTCCTTGTTTTTTCCACCTTTGTCCTGAGGCACGTTTTCCCCTCTGCTCATGTGGTCGATGCCCAAATCGAAGGGAAATGAGTTCTAGCTTATTCAAGAGTAGACTAAAAGCCCTCCTCCGATAGAGCCTACTATTACAAATAACAGATTCTACTAGATAAGCTGCGGTAGGCCTAGACTGCTGAGGGTATCTGTCTGTCTGCCCCATTAAAGGGAGTTACTTCGGAGCTTCTATCACGTATCTTTCTTTGCTTTTGTAATTTGCCAGTAATATTAAATCATACTTTTCGTTGGTAAGAAACTACTGCTGTCTTTGTCCTGTTTGACAGGTGGTGAACAAGTATGGAAGACAGGAAATTCAAAGGCCTGGAAATCCCACCCCCACTTCAGCAACTACGGCACAATATGGACTGGAAATTCTATCCGGCCTCTTTTCCTTTCCCTGTCTCTATCCCCAGGTTTTCTTTTTCACCCAACCGGTAAAAGCGGATGACCCCCCTCCACAGTCTGGGTCCTGCCCGGAGTTTCTTCCTCAATGAGGGAGTTTTTCCCCGCCACCGTTGCTTATGCTGCTCTGGAGGGCATTGTTGGGATTCTCTGTTAAAGCGCTTCGAAATGTCTGCTGATGTGATTAATCTCTATATCAATAAAACTTGATTGATTGATGTAGGACAAGCTGACGAACACCAACAGAAAGACAACCAGAACCTGTCGTCGCCCACACACTCAAACAAACCGCCATCATAACGTAATTGTCCAAAATATGTTTTATTCATTACAATTTAAAAATTAATCAAACAATTTTCCTCTTCTTTCACCACCAGTCGTCTCTCAGTTAAAATATCACCTGGTTCTGTCGTCACAAATCAATCCACTTTGCTGCATTGGTCACTTTTTAGCTCAATAAACAATGTTAGAACAAGAATTTGATGTTTGAATCGTATCTAACCCAGATTCTTTCAAAAGGAGAATAAATTATACTCCATAAATCCATCTTCATTGTGACTGAGTGACGCTACGGTTATTGAATCAGGTGATCCCGGGTTAGAGAGCTTTAAACACACTGTCTCCAGTAGGACGAGTGGACTCTCTGTCTGGACTCTATCTGAAGTAGTTGGGACACTCGTGGGCCACCAGCTTCCAGGCCTCGTCGAAGGCAGAGACCACTCTCTGGTCCAAAGGACCCTCCTCTGCAGCGTCTAGGTTCTGCTGAAGCTGCTCCATCGTTGACATCCCGATGATGACCCCATCACCAAGGTCACCCTGGAATCAGAGAGGTCAGAGGTTACAGAGAGAAGGTCTGCGTCACAGCATGTAACACAACAGCCGTCAGTCTCAACTCGGGACAAAGAAGAATGATTATATCGTCTCATCACCCTCGAAAAACATTTTGAAGCAACCCATTGTGAACAGGTACCTTCAGGTACGAGTGGTGATACATCCAGCGCATGGCAGCAGAGGTCAGGGTGGGTTTCTGCTCGCCGTAGGCCTCCTCCAAGGCCTGGAGAACCAGGTCTATTCCCTGGAAATGACTCTGCTTCCAGTACCTGACAGAAGGAGGAAGATCAACATCATCATCAGTCCCGCTGAGATGCTCTCACGCTGCTCTGCGGTGATAAACAATCATGTTGGATCGGTCACCTGTCCCGGTAGGCTGCTGCCCAGTTGTTACCGAAGAAGCGTCCCGCCGGCTGGGAGCCGTCCTTGTCTTCATAATGGTACTTCCCTGTCAGAAGACCACCTGCAAGTAGGAGCAGCATCTGATACCTGACCATGATGGATATGAGCTGAACATTTCAGAACGCTAACAACTGCTAAAAAGCAGCTTGAGTTCCAGCTGAGGTCGATGGAAACCAGTTCAGCTAAACCTCGTCTGAGGTTGTCAACTTGTATAATTGAGAACGATATAATATAATAATAATAACAATAATAATATTATTGAGATCTGGACTGAGATCTTTCACTTGAGTGAACAATTGAGATCCAAGTAGAGTCTGATATCAGTTTAGCTAGTGGTCAGGACATGAGAGCATTACAGTAATAACACAGGTATCAGCATTTGTGTTGCCTTTAAGAGGGAACACTCCAACGGTGACCCCAAGCAGCACCACAGTTAGAATATACAGTACCTGCTAGAGGATTGTATGCATAGAACTTCATTCCATAGTATCTCAAACATGGCAGCAACTCTGTCTCAACCTGTCTCGTAGTGGCATTGTACATTCCCTGCAAAAGTCGGAAAAAACTACGTAAGAATGGAAGCACAGTCAACAGGGTAAGACAGTTAAATTAGTCCAACAGCCTCCAGGAAGGACCAGAGGGCGTCGTGACCAGATCGTCTACGGTTTCTGTGGTAAACGCTGAGCTATGAATAATCAGTTGTACGAGTTTGATCGGTTGTGACACGTTCTAAACACGACACTTAGAGGTATTCATGCTAAAGACCCCAACATGGACACGTCAGACACGTCACTGGACACAGACAGGATGGGGGTTGAAGCTTACCTGATACACCGAGGGAACGATCCAGTTGTTGTGTCTGCAGATACACACGATCTCAGACACCTCCCAGGACGCGTAGTTGGACAGACCGAACTCCTTGAACTTCCCCTGAGGACACATGTGGAGAACACCGATAAAGACCCAGAGAGGAGCCAGAGGCGCTCAACAGTCTTTGTTATCTGAGGTAGCCATCAAATAGACTTAACGTTAGTTAGTTAGTTAGTTAGTTAGTTAGTTAGTTAGTTAGTTAGTTAGTTAGTTAGTTAGTTAGTTAGTTAGTTAGTTAGTTGGTTGGTTAGTTAGTAGTACAGTCGTAGAACCAACACTACTGGTAACTCATCACCTACTGGTGATAAAAACACGTGATTCCAGCAGGGTCAAAGAGTCACACCTAATCCATGGAGATCCACGCCACGCTCTGGAACCAACAACCTCCTGACCCTGTTCTGTCTGGGGGGGTGAGTGTGTGTCCTCACCTCTTTGTGCAGCGCGTCACAGGCTCTCAGCGTGTCCTGGATGGGGTTCTGGTGGTCCGGGGCGTGGAGGTAGAACAGGTCCACACAGTCCATCTGCAGCCTCTGCAGGGAGGTGTCCAGCTGGGCCCGGACGCTCTCCGGCTTCAGGGTCTTCCCGTCCCACGGGTTCGCCTTGGTGGAGATGCGCACTGGTGCACAGAGTGGTTTGTTCAGTAACTATACTTAACTATAACTATACTAACTAATACTCTGACACGTGACAGACAATATTCTAGACTTTTATTCTATTCTAGACTTTAACAACCCTGGAGTAGGGGTGTCAAAGTCATTTCTCATTGGAGGCCACATCAGCGTCACGGCTGTCCTCAAAGGGCCAGATGTAACTAATAAATGTAACTAAATGTAACTCAGTGTAATGTAACTAAATGTAACTACTCCTTAATGTAACTAATAAATGTAACTAAATGTAACTCAGTGTAATGTAACTAAATGTAACTACTCCTTAATGTAACTAATAAATGTAACTAAATGTAACTCAGTGTAATGTAACTAAATGTAACTACTCCTTAATGTAACTAATAAATGTAACTAAATGTAACTCAGTGTAATGTAACTAAATGTAACTACTCCTTAATGTAACTAATAAATGTAACTAAATGTAACTCAGTGTAATGTAACTAAATGTAACTACTCCTTAATGTAACTAATAAATGTAACTAAATGTAACTCAGTGTAATGTAACTAAATGTAACTACTCCTTCATGTAACTAATAAATGTAACTAAATGTAACTCAGTGTAATGTAACTAAATGTAACTACTCCTTAATGTTAAATAACTGAATTTCTGACTGATTCTCGTTCCAAACATTACAGTTAGACAGAAAAAACATGTTTGTTTGTTTCTCTGTTCTAACATAAATCCTTTTCATTTGTCAGGTTATTAAACCCACAGAACTCCATCAATCAAGGATCAAACTATCAATCAATAAAGAAAAATAACATCAGACACAAGTTAGGACGTTAACTTTGTTCACAACGTTTAGTCAGAGTTAAGATGGGATGAACTACTGCATTGTGGGAAATGTAGAAATAGGTCAAAGCACACTTTTGATCTACTGATTTTTAGACACAAGTTATGCTCTCGCAGGCCACATAAAATGACGTGGTGGGCCACATTTGGCCCCCGGGTCCTGAGTTTCACACCTGTGTTCTAGAAGAACCTAGACGTTCTATTACAGGTGGGGTTCCGTTTCTTTTCGGAACCCCGTCTGACGTCACACGCGCGTCACCTGTCCGGGGCAGCCCCAGCTGTCCAATCGCAGCCTCCGACTTGCCCTCCGCGTACATGAAGGCCGTGTCCAGGTGGTCGTGTCCGCGGGCCCGGAACGCCCCCACCATGTCGCGGGTCAGCTGCAGCGACGCCCGGCCGCCGAACGCCATGGTCCCCAGGAGGGTGGCGGGGCGCGGGGCGGCGGACATGTTCCGGCGCACCTCCAGCGGGGGGGAACGGATCACGGAGAGTCTGACGCGGGGAGTCCGGCGGATCGTCTGCAGCCCTCGGCAGACCGCGATCATGTTACGCACCCCAGACCACGTGACGTGACGTAAGGAGCGGCTTCTTCTCTGGTTCCTGGTCCAGCTCTCTACTGTTTCCAGGTCAGTCCTGGAACTTCTTCCTGCGGCATCGGAGCCAATGAGGTGCGTCTGAGTCTGAGTCTCCACCCACTGACGTGACGTGAACCCGTCGGTACACACCTGGAGCTCTGACCCCCCTGGCTCCTGTCGGTGGACTTCAAGGACCGGAGGACCGGGCGAGGACCGGAGGAGGACCGGACGAGGACCGGAGGAGGACCGGAGGAGGACCGGACGAGGACCGGAGGAGGACCGGAGGAGGACCGGAGGAGGACCGGAGGAGGACCGGAGGAGGACCGGAGGAGGACCGGAGGAGGACCGGAGGAGGACCGGAGGAGGACCGGAGGAGGACCGGAGGAGGACCGGAGGAGGACCGGAGGAGGACCGGACGGCTCAGTGTTGGTTCAGACTTCTTCTGGCTGACTGTAGTCACGTCCCGCGTTTGTGAGTTCATCTGTTAGTTGGTGAGTGAGTGAGTTAGTTAGTGAGTGAGTTAGTTAGTGAGTGAGTTAGTTAGTGAGTTAGTTCGTGAGTGAGTTAGTTAGTGAGTTAGTTCGTGAGTTAGTTAGTTAGTTAGTTAGTGTGTGAGTTAGTGAGTGAGTTAGTTAGTGAGTTTGTTAGTGAGTTAGTTAGTGAGTTAGTTCGTGAGTTAGTTACTGAGTTAGTTAGTTAGTTAGTGAGTTAGTTACTGAGTGAGTGAGTTAGTGAGTTAGTTCGTGAGTTAGTTACTGAGTGAGTTAATTAGTTAGTTAGTGAGTGAGTTAGTTAGTGAGTTAGTTAGTGAGTGAGTTAGTTACTGAGTGAGTTAGTTCGTGAGTTAGTGAGTAAGTTAGTTAGTGAGTTAGTTACTGAGTTAGTTGGTGAGTGAGTTAGTTCGTGAGTTAGTTAGTGAGTTAGTTAGTGAGTTAGTTAGTGAGTGAGTGAGTTAGTTGGTGAGTGAGTGAGTTAGCTAGTTAGTTAGTTACTGAGTGAGTTAGTTCGTGAGTTAGTTACTGAGTGAGTTAGTTAGTGAGTTAGTTAGTGAGTGAGTTTGAGTTAGTTCGTGAGTTAGTGAGTGAGTGAGTAAGTATGTTAGTGAGTTAGTTAGTGAGTTAGTTAGTGAGTGAGTTAGTTAATTAGGGAGTTAGTTAGTAAGTGAGTTAGTGACTTAGTTAGTATGTCAGTGAGTTAGTTAGTGAGTGAGTGAGTTACGTAGTTAGTGAGTGAGTTAGTTATGGAGTTAGTTAGTAAGTGAGTGAGTTAGTCACGGAGTTAGTCAGGGAGTTAGTTAGTGAGTGACTTAGTGACTTAGTTAGTGAGAGAGTTAGTTAGTGAGTGAGTTAGTTAGGGAGTTAGTGAGTTAGTTAGTTAGTTAGTGAGTGAGTGAGTTAGTTAGTCCACAACCATTGCAGATATGAAAGAGTTGGTTAGTTACGGATTTAGTCAGTTAAGGAGTTAGTTAGAGAGTTAGTGAGTTAGTTACTTAGTTAAGGAGTTAGTGAGTTAGTTACTTAGTTAAGGAGTTAGTGAGTTAGTTATTTACTTAGATAGTTAGTGAGTGAGTGCGTTACTTGGGGAGTTCGTGAGTGAGTTAGGAAGTTAGTGAGTGAGTTAGTTAGTTAGTGAGTGAGTGAGTTAGTTGGTTAGTTAATTAGGGAGTTAGTAAGTGAGTTAGTTAGTATGTGAGTTAGTTAGTGAGTGAGTGAGTGAGTTACGTATTTAGTGAGTGAGTTAGTTATGGACTTAGTCAGTTAGTGAGTGAGTCAGTTAGTGAGTGAGTTAGTTAGTGAGTGAGTTAGTTAGTAAGTGAGTGAGTTAGTAAGTAAGTGAGTTAGTCAGGGAGTTAGTTAGTGAGTGACTTAGTGACTTAGTGAGTGAGTTAGTTAGCGAGTTAGTGAGTGTGAGTTAGTAACATAGTTAGTCAGTTAGGGAGTTAGTGAGTGAGTTATTTAGTGAGTGAGTTAGTTAGGGAGTTATTGAGTGAGTTAGGGAGTTATTGAGTGAGTTACTTAGTTGTTAGTTAGTTAGGGAGTTAGTGAGTGAGTGAGTTAGTTAGTTAGTTAGTTAGTTACTTAGTTAGTTAGTCCACAACCATTGCAGATAGAAAGATGAAAGAGTTAGTTAGTTACGGATTTAGTCAGTTAAGGAGTTAGTTAGGGAGTTAGTGAGTTAGTTACTTAGTTAAGGAGTTAGTTAGTGAGTTAGTTATTTACTTAGATAGTTAGTTAGTGAGTGAGTTACTTGGGGAGTTCGTGAGTGAGTTCGTGAGTGAGTAAGGAAGTTAGTGAGTTAGTTAGTTAGTGGGTGAGTGAGTCAGTTAGTGAGTGAGTTAGTTGGTTAGTTAGTTAGTTAGTTAGTTAGTTAGTTAGTTAGTTAGGGAGTTAGTGAGTTAGTTAGTGAGTGAGGGAGGGAGTTAGTGAGTTAGTGAGTGAGTTAGGGAATTAGTGAGTAAGTTAGATAGGGAGTTAGTGAGTGAGTTAGTTAGTGAGTGACTTAGTTAGTTAGGGAGTTACAGAGTGAGTTAGTTAGTTAGTTGGTGAGTCAGTCCACAACCATTGCAGATAGAAAGATGAAACAAAAAGCACATGACTCAGTTAGCAAAGGGGATGAAAATGAGATGATGACCTTGACCTTGAGAAAACTAGGTCAAGGTCAAATTTCAACTTTTGTACACTCAGGAACCCGAATGGGACAGAAAGTCGAGGTAGAAGGACAGTGTGAGTAAGACCCACTAGCTTTGATCTATGGTCATAGCTAGTGCATAACTTTGACCTACCCTGAAAGGTCGAAGCTATGCACTAGTCAGGTACTACTTTCAGGGTACCCTGACCTACCCTGGAAGGCGGTCAGGGGTGTCGCAGGATGTTGCAGTCTCTGACTGCCTTGGTTCTAGTTTCAGGTGAAAACATTCTTCATGAGGCTCACAGACAGAAGAAACGTCACGTCTGTTGTGTTTCTGAGACCTTTGATAGATTTGATCCTTCAGTACGTCTCCACACAGACGACACACAGGTGTGTCTTTCACCTCTGTGAACACGTCCTCTGACCCCCACCTGGCTTCAACCCCCTGCTCTCAGCTCCACCTTCCGTTTAGCCATTTTTGATGAGGGGGGGCTGAAAGTTAACCTCTGCCCAGACTGAAACCGAGGCCTGATTGCTGCATGCAGTGACTTCGCGGGCTACCGTTGCATTGTGGGGAATGTAGTGTTGGTGCGTGCAAAACACCAGCGAGCCGGTTCTAATCATTTTGAACTTTTAGTTTGAACTTTTAACAGATCTTCACCACCTTGATGTTTTTCCTTTGGGCAGACAGACTTGTTCAGATCAACCAGAACATTTTACAAAGATTAAAACCTTGTTTTGTTTCATTCATTCATTTTTAATACCCCCGTCTTCTACTGTCGCGGGTTGCTGGACCTTATCCCAACGGACTGGGGGCGTGAGGCAGGCTACACTCCAGGCGCAACGCCAGCACATTTGCATCAGTGTCACATGTAGCCATGCACACATTTTATTCCATAGAGGAAATTAGTATTTCTGTTTATTTATTTAGAATAATATAAAAAAGTTCAATTTTAAGTGTCGCTTGGATTATTTTAGTTTATCCATCTATGTTGTATCGTCATGTTTATTCACAGGATGGTGACATCAATGCAGTATGAGGTCAACGAAACACACACACACACACACACACACACACACACATACACAAAGGAGAACAAATCAACACTGCAACTCTTCTGCAACCACAGGCTGACTTCATCCTTCAACCAGTGCGTGTGTGTGTGTGTGTGTGTGTGTGTGTGTGTGTGTGTGTGTGTGTGTGTGTGTGTGTGTGTGTGTGTGTGTGTGTGTGTGTGTGTGCACGCATTGGTCAGCATTGCATGTTGATTGCACTTCGTTACGGCAGAAAGCAGCCGGATGGTGTTGGAGGGAGTGTGTGTGTTTGTTTGTTTTGTTTGTTTCAGACGAGTGTGTGTGTGTGTGTGTGTGTGTGTGTGTGTGTGTGTGTGTGTGTGTGTGTGTGTGTGTGTGTGTGTGTGTGTGTGTGTGTGCGGAGGGGTGTTATTGCCTCAAGTTGCATTTGATAGTTGCACAGGAGAGCGATGAAACAGAGACGTGCACGATTGCGTTCAC